>NC_056746.1:1503848967-1503956467 GCF_019279795.1 Protopterus annectens | reverse complement strand
ATGGGATGTGCTGACCTACTTTTTCTTCATTGCCTTGAATTTTCAACCAAGGAAATGGGTATTTGTTATTTTGTTTACTGGGTGGGGAGAGAATCTAAGGTCTGAAACAGTAATATTTTTCTGTACAGACTCAGAATTTACACAGTGTAGGCCTTTAGTTATGCGAGTCTTGAACTACAGTGTTTCAAACTGTAAGAAAGCTATTAGAGCATGAAAGAATCTCCCTCAACTGGAGTTAACTCTGAATAATGGAAAGAAGTTATGCATCACATCCAGATTCGATTCAAATATCAGATTTCTGAGTGATACTTGGAAAGAAATTGAACTGTTTCTAACAGTAAGTACCCATGTATCTCAACTGTAAGAGGTTTTCCAAGTGTCGGGAATAATTCTAAGCCATCCAGACTTTTGTTTGATATTTTTGGTCTGTTCCTTATAAAAGTTGTGGTTTTCTGGCAAATCGGTGAGGACTGAAGTCACTAAATAATTATATAAATTTGAGTTTCAGACATCATATCCTTCAAAAAATCCATGTTAACACAAATCGTGTTATTCTAACAGCTTGCTAAGTTTATAAGAGCAATGTTTTAAAATCTATCCCTACGTTTGGGCCTTTGTCCTCCAATTATTTTAGATGTTGTCCAGATTTCATATGCTAAGAGGTTGAGAGGTATGATGTGTGGGTTTCTGTTCAGGACATGATTCAGAGACTGCACTGGAAATAGTTTTTAATTTACAAACGGAACATTCGGGTGTTACAGCACTGTTTTTCTATACACAAGTTATAGGAATGTTCTGTGTTTAGTTTATAACAAGAAAGATATTTGCATGTTATGACAAAACAATGTTGATCCGGACAGAGCCCTGCACATTTGGGTTGGAGGGGTGCTGAAGTTCTGACTTAAGTAAGAGCTGACATTGGATTCTGAGTGACTTTCAAAAGTACCAAAAGGTAACCCCTAGATGATGGAAACGATACAGAAAGCAGATAAGGAAAAGAATGTATGTATAACAAGTAAGTTAAACTTACTAAAATCTCTCCTGCATTCACTCTTGAAAGAATTAACAGTGGCGCATTGGCCTAAATGTATTTTTTTTAATAACTGAGTGCCATTGTGTTTTCAGGAGCCAGTGTGCTGAAACATACTTCATTAGCTCCCATATTGCCTCAGCAAAGGAAAGCTTTTTCAAATATCTTTAGATCATAAATGCCAGATTTGAAGATGATGAGCCACATTGTAGATGTGGGCAGACATACTTAGTTTTGCTGCAGATCAGACACAATAGTTGTATGCAACCTGTTTATCACAATAAAGTTAACAGCTCTGATAATCCTTTGGCTGCATTATCCATGTTCCAGTTGCTTCTAAGTTGAGTGTGAGAAAGCAGGTCAGTGACCTCTGGTTTCCAGCCTTCAGGGGACTTCTGGCCTTCATAATAGACAGAGGCATCTGCCTTTCGGGTTAATGTGCAAATGCTGTAGGTACTGACTGATTATTATGAGTGTATGTCCTTAGGGGAGAGGGCTGGCAGTATAGTTTTTCCCCTCTTTTTTCCTTCTCACAACTGACCATCAGCTGCATTAAATACTAACTGACGCTTACACTGGGGTATCTGTCCTTACTGTGATTGAATTACTATAGGTACCAAGTGATTATTCTTATGATCAGAGTATATGATGTTATGGTGAGTCTGCAGATACTATAACTACTGACTGATCCGTGCACAGGGACGTTTGTTCTTTCAATGAAGGTACAAACACTTTAGATACTTAAGACTTCTACAGTTGACACACATCCTTAGGATGAGTGTATAAACATTTTTGATACTGAGAGATTCTTACAAATGAGGCTTACTTCTGGTAGTCTACAGACACTAGAGATATTTGCTGTAACTGACAGAGTGACACTAACATTTGAAAGGCGGTAATATAAAATAGTCTTTACAACATTTTTCAAAAGACAAAGAAATGCATTTCAAAATTGTTAAAAGTATGCAGGCAGCCATATTGTTATTTTCAACAGAATGCAGTATGTCTTACAAGATGAACAATGCTGAGAAAAAAAGACAAGGGTAGTGAAGGAGTGTAACAAAAGTGAGGGAAGAGAGTGAGTTAAACTACATGTAGGAGGAGGGGGGGGTATGGAAGGACTTGAGCAGGGATGAGGTTGAAAAGGAGTTTATAGTTTCATAGTTTGGTACTAGGCTATCTGCCCTGGGGCATTTATAAGCCTAGCCATAGTGATGTGGCTTTTGCCACCCCACGTAATGGTACAAAAGTGTACAGTATAGATTTAGAATACTGTGCCTTTGTCTAGTAGTGACACAGTGAAGACCCCCTTACATAATAGAATTAGTTTACTGTGCCTCTGTCTAGTAGTGACACAGAGATGACCCCTGGGGTAAACCTACGATCTCCCATCCACTCGTCACGATTTCTCTTGAAGAGAGTCAGTGAGGGGCTCTGCCTAACATGAACTGGGATTCTGTTCCAGAGTATGGGAAGCCCCTGAGTTATGAATCTGTCCCTCCAGCATGTCCTATTCATATTTGTGCTGAGGTGTAAATCTTTAGCTCTCGTGGTTCTGATGGATTTGGATTTTTTGAGGAGGAGCATGTCCATCAGTTCCTGATTGGACATGGCCTTGTACGTCAGGCACAGATCACCTCTGAGCAGGCGGTATGCTACTGAATAGAGCTGGAGTTTCTTTAGTCTGGCAGCATATGACATATGTTGGAGACCCTTGAACCTCTTGGTGAGGTACTTTTGGGGTCTCTCTAGCTGTTGCAAGTGCCGGGTGAGGTACATACCAAATGGGGCATTGTACTCAATCATGGGCCTGATAAGGGAGGAGTATAGGGGTACAATGACCTCCTTTGATCTGGATGTGAATCCCTTCATGATAAGGTGGGCAAGGTAGAAAGTCTTTCTAACCACTTTGGCAACGTGGGTGTCAAATGAGAGGTCACTATCGACTTGGGTCCCCAGGTCTCTGATTACTTTTTCCATACTCAGTGGGTTACTGTCTATGTGATAATTTGTGGGTACTTTGTTTTTCCCAAAGGGGATGACTATACAGTTTTTGGCATTTAGTTTAAGGCCATGACTCCGGCACCAGTTGTCCGTTTCAGTGAGACCTTTCTGTAGGATGTATGTGTCAGCTGGTGTATCGACTATGGTGCCTAGTTTGCAGTCATCTGCGAACTTTGTCAGCCACAACCCTCCCATGTTTGCTTTCACATCTGAGAAATAAATGCCGAACAAGAGGGCTCCCAGGACAGAGCCCTGTGGGACACCACTTGTGACTGGCTTTGAGTCTGACATGGCTCCAGCGATTTTGACTTTATGGGTTCTATCCTTTAGCTAGTTTGCCACCCATCTTGTGACATATGGATTTACATTTAAGCTGTTGAGCTTGTCTATGATGCCAGAGTGGGGTATTGTGTCGAAAGCTTTAGCCAAGTCCAGGTAGGCTGTATGGACTGCTTTTCCCTCGTCAATGGCTCTAGTGACTGTTTCGAAAAAGTCAACCAGGTTCAAAAGGCAGGATCTGCCCTTTACAAAGCCGAACTGGGTGGGATCAAGTGTCTGTAAGTCCCCAATGTCACTGTTTATGAGTTCCATAATGATTCTTTCCATAGCTTTGCAGGACCAGGCTGGTTAAGCTTATAGTTACCAGGGTCTGTAGAGGTGCCTCCTTTGTGGAGTGGGACTACTGTTGCTGTACGCCAGTGTTCAGGTACATATCCTGTAGTAAGGCTAAGGTTAAATAGCATTTTTACGTGCGGGTTTAGCTCCTCTTGGAGTTCACGTAGCACGCAACCCGGGATACCGTCAGGTCCCATTGATGCTGTGTTTATAGCTTTGCTGAGGGCGGTTCTCACCTGGACATCTGAGATGACAGGGAGGTTACATTGAGCTGGGATAAGTATTTCTTCTTTTGGGGGTGAGGGAGGGGAGAAATTTGCACTGAACCTGTCTGCCAGAATGTTGGCAATATCTGTGGGTTCAGTGTATTTTTTGTCATTGTGAACTAACTTTGAACATATCTGAAGGTTTCCGCCCAGGTTTCTAACATAGCTGAAGAAGGCCTTGTGGTTATCTTTAGTGTCCATAGCGATTTTTCTCTCAAAGTTGGCCTTGGATGTTTTTATGAGAGAACGTAGCTTTCTACTAGTGCTGATCAGAGATGCCTTCTCTTTATGGGATTTTGCTCTGTCGTGCAGTAGCTTCCTTCTTTTGTTATACAATTTGTTTATGGCTGGGGTCCACCAGACAGGACGCCTGCCCTTGGTGGAGAGGGTCTTGGTTTTATTTGGGATTGCATGATCCATGCATTCTTGGAGATGTCCGTAGAAAGCATTTGTGAAGGATTCTGCATTGTGGGATGTGGTTTCCATTAGCCCAGTGGGCTTAAAGGATACCATCTCAGTTTTAAGAAGTGTAAAGTCGGCTTTTGAGAAGTTTTTCACTGTAGTCTTTTGTGTTGGGGGTGGAGGTGGGATATGTATATCCAGGGTAATTAGTTTGTGGTCAGATCTCACTAGTGAGGGGTATACTTCCGGTGTGGAACACTTTGTCCCCATGTTTGTGATGATCAGGTCTAGTATATTATCTCCCCTTGTGGGAGAGGTGACTAGCTGTTACATTGCATTTGAATTTATGAATTCCAGGAACCTTTGGGCTAGGGTGTTTGGGCTAGAATAATGCACCCAGTCTATGTTAGGGTAGTTGAAGTCTCCCAATATGATGGTGTTTGGTGAGACATTCATATCCTCCAATGTCTTCAGGAAGGCTGAGTGGGGTTCCTGAGACTGGGAGGGTGGTCTGTAACATGCTACCAGTTGTATAGCAGTTTTGCCTACGGTTAGTTGCACCTGGATGGTCTCTGATGCTTCATGTGTTGCCACTAACCTGGAGGTGTGGGTGTCCTTGATGAATATGGACACTCCCCCCTCCCTTTTTGGTTTGGCCCGAGTTTTGGGGCCGAAAAGCATGATACGAGGTATAGCCTGGTAGTGCTGGGGTGCTCTCAGGAGCCTTGAAGGTTTCAGTCACTGCACAGACATCAATGTTCTCCATACTGAGGAGTGCTTCGAGAGCCTGCATCTTGAGATTTAGACTTCTGGCGTTGAGCAGCATTACCCTTCATTTTTTTCCATTTTTGTTTTCTAAGGAGGTGGATTTGTCTTTTGAGCCTTGCCTAAAAAAGGCACTATGGGGGAGGCAAGAGCCTTAGCCAATATCCGGAAGCCCAGTGGTGACAGATGCAAGCTGTCCCTTGTGAAGCAGTGTGGCTTGTCCAGCATGTCATCCCAAGCAGACAGACATTGGATCCCCCTAGAATGACACCAGTATTTGAGCCAATTATTAAAGCTGATCATCTTGTCTTTGTATTGTGGCATAATTCTTGGTGAGGGCAAGATGCTGCTCAGGGTCAGGGTCATACCAGCCTGGGCTACATAATCAGAGAGCTCCTCTATGTCTCTTTTCATGAAGTCCAGGGAGGTACGTCTCAGGTCATTCACGCCGGCATGGACAATGGCGGAGTCATATTTGTACTTGCTTTGGAGTGACCTGAGTGCGTATGTTATGTGGCGGATCCTTGCTCCCGATAAGCGGCACACCATTACCCTCTCCTTGTTCAGCCTGGTAAGCGGAACGTCATGTGTCTGACTATAGAGTCACCTATTACTAGTGTATCAGGCATGGTGTTTGGACTTAAGGGCTGTGATTGTTTGACACACTGAGTTATTGAAGTATGTGTTGCATGTGTTATGTTTTGAGGTGGTGGATTTTTGGGAGTCTGCTTTGGGAGCCTCTGTTGTTTTGGTAAGTTTTTTGTTAGAGCCTCCGAGTATGTCTTTGTGTTATTATGTGTTTGGTTTGCAGTTGTGGTAGGTCTATGTGGGGACTGGGTTTGGTGTGTGTGTGGTTACCTTCTCCTCCTGTCTGGTCTTGCCAGTCCTGAGTTGAGAGAGTTCAGCCTCCAGTTTGGCTATATAGTTGCATCTCTCACATGTATTTGTGTTTGTTGGGAGGAGGAGAGGGTTGTCTGTGTACATGAGACAATTGTAGCATTGTCTCAAGATTCCCAGATTAACCAGCTGAACCGGAGAGGATGCTAGTAATCTACCACTCGACAGGCTAGAATATTATAAGGGAGTGCTGTGCCTTTAAGGGAAGTGGGTACTCACAGGGAAGGTGGGTGGATGTAGTGCTTACTTTAGTTAGCGAGTGCTTACTTAGAAGAGAGGTTTTGAGAACAAGTGCTAGGCTTATAATAAATGTGATGTGATAATCTCATGCAGCACACCTGCAGAGCCGACATATCAGATGCTCATGTAAGTGCTGCCCTCTCCAAAGCAAAAAACACAGCATCAGTGGGACCAGACGGTGTCCCGGGCTGCGTCCTACATGAACTCCAAGAAGAGCTAAACCCAAACATAAAACTACTGTTCAATCTCAACCTTACTACAGGATATGTACCCAAAGAGTGGCGTACAGCAACAGTGTTCCCTCTCCACAAAGGTGGTGCCTCAACGGATCCTGGAAACTATCACCCCATAAGCCTGACTAGCTTGGTCTGCAAAGCTATGGAAAGGATCATCATGGACCTCATAAATAAAGATATTGGGGACCTACAGACACTGGATCCTACCCAGTTCGGCTTTGTTAAGGGCAGATCCTGCCTCTTAAACCTGGTTGACTTCTTTGAAACAGTCACCAAGGCCATTGACGAGGGGAAGGTGGTCCACACAGCCTACCTGTATCTCGCAAAAGCCTTCAATACAATACCCCACTCGGGCATTATAGATAAGCTCACCAGCTTAAATATAAACCCCTATGTCACTAGATGGGTTGCAAACTGGCTCAAGGACAGAACCCACATGGTTAGAATTGCTGGAGCCATGTCAGACTCCAAACCAGTTACAAGTGGCGTCCCACAAGGCTCAGTCCTGGGACCTCTCGTTCGGTATATATTTCTCGGAGGTACAGGCCAACACAGAAGGACTGTGGCTGACCAAGTTCGCAGATGACTGCAAACTGGGCACCATAATCGACTCTGCAGCCGACACAAGCATCCTCCAAAAGGGCCTCATAGAAACAGACAACTGGTGCCAGAGCCATGGCCTCAGGCTAAACGCCAAAGAGTGTATAGTCATCCCCTTTGGCAAAAACAAAGTGCCCACAAATTACCACATAGGTGGTAATCCATTAAGTACAGAAGAAGTAATTAGGGACCTGGGGACCCAAATTGATAGCAATCTCTCATTTGACAACCACGTGGCCAAAGTGGTTAGAAAAACATTTTATATAGCCCACCTAATCATGAAGGGATTCACATCTAGAACAGGGGAGGTCATCGTGCCTCTTTACTCATCCCTCATCAGGCCCATAATTGAGTACAATGCCCCTTTTGGGATGTACCTTACCAGACACCTGCAGCAACTGACAAGACCCCAAAAGTACCTCACCAAGAGGATCAAAGGGCTCAATCAGATGCCATATGCTGCCCGGTTAAAGAAACTCCAGCTCTACTCAGTGGCATACCGCCTGCTCAGAGGCGATCGGTGCCTGACGTATAAAGCCATGACCAACCCGGAATTAATGGACATGCTGCACCTCAGAAAATCCAAATCCCATCGAGCTACACGCTCGGGAGACTTGAACCTCAGCACTGAAATAAATAGGAAATGCTGGAGAGACAGATTCATAACCCAGAGGCTCCCTTCACTCTGGAATAAAATCCCAGTCCAGGTTAGGCAGAGTCCCTCATTGACTCTCTTCAAGAGGAATCTTGATGAGTGGATGGGAGATCATAGGTTTACCCCGGGTATCACTTCTGTGTCACTGTTAGACAGAGGCACAGTATACTAACCTCGAAAAAGGGCATAGCAAAATTAATTTAAAATGGGTGGCGAAAGCCAAACACACTCTGGCTAGGCTTATAAATGCCCTAGGGCAGATAGCCTAGTATGAACCTATGAACCTATGAGACTTTAGCTATAGTTTGAATGACTGTAGTGAGCAGTCCTGTCTTACTGTTATGGGGATGGAGTTTGTGATTTTTAACACTTGATAGGAGTAGAGGGAACAGCCTGCAGTTATTAGGTTCGATTTATGTAAGAGGTCTTTGTCAGAAGAGCACAAGCTACTGAGCAAGTTGTATGGTTGTACACAGTTGCATATAAATGGACAGTCATTTGGTTTGTTTATTGGATTGTGCGTAACAGAGAGTTGGAGTCTCAGCAAACTTAGTAGATTCACAGGAGAGCCTTAAGGAAAAAACAACTATTTTCAAGTAAACAGATACATTTCAACTAGAAGCAAAGCAAAAAACTAAGTAGAAATAAACTAGAAGCAAAGCAAAACACTAACAAAAGTAGAAATAAACAAGTACGACCACAGAATAGTAAGTAACATATTAGTCATAGACACCGAGTGAAGTAACAGTAATAACATGAAGTAGCCTACGTTTCCCATATCGTGGCAGACAATAAAACATGAGAATGTTTAAAATGACAAGTGCTGGTAGAATAGGACTTAAGCCATTTGAAGTCAGAATACATAAACACAGGTAGTATTTAATGCTAGTTCTGAAGTCCAGGGCTATGAAACACAAAGAACAGTAGATTGTTTTGGATATTTTAGGTGAGAGTCTGGAAGATAAAGTAGAAGCAGAGGCTTGGACTGACTTGTAATTAAAAAAGAGCTCTGGACAGGAGGGACATTCGAAAAGAATGGTATGGTGGAAAGATGGATGTTGGCAGGGCAGGAAGTGTGAAAAAAGTGCATGAGTACAGAGGAAAGTATTTCATGTGAAAGGGAAATTAACTTTACCTTGGTAAAAGGTTAATGATGGCATTATTAAGAGTAAGGCCCATAAATGATCTATTCTTGCCCCTTATTCTTCAATATATTTGAGGCCACAGTGGTGCAGCAGTTAGCGTTGTTGCCTCACAGCAAGAGGCTGTTTGGTTCGATTCTCAGCTGGAGTGCCTTCTGTGTGGAGTCTGCATGTCCTCGCTGTGGTCGAGTGAACTTTAAAGACATGCACATAGGTGTGTGCGTGAGTGGGTGTGCCATCTTTGAAGGCTGGGCTCCAGGCTGGCAACTCGACACCGTAAAAATCCACTGCCAATCATAAGCAGACCGGTGATCCGCTGTGGCGACCCCTAACCGGGAAAAGCCAAAAGACCTTACTTTACTATATTTATAGATCAGAATATGAACTTGGATCACTATATCCCTGACGTAAAAAAAAAAAAAAAAGTCCATAAACTCTGTGCCCTATAAAGAACCTTTCAGTTCCTCACATCTGATGCAAAAAAACTATACCATTAACTCACCTACTGCCAACACTAGTACATGCAGTCTGCCCAAAAAATGCACAAGCAGTACTATAACAAAATAGTAAGGTTTGATACCATAAAACTCACCACTGTGTAGCCCTCAAGCAGCTACATTGGCCTGAACTACCTCACTAGTTAACTGCCTCACAACTAGCTATAGTGCATAACCTCACCCACAAACCCAAACACTGCCAAGCCTAACACAACTCTTACAACTTTAAAAGCCAAATTTCAGTCTCTGAATAGAATCTGGAACTCTATCCACTTAACAGGGAAATAGAGTACACTGCAACCTTCAAAACAAATCACCTCACGGCTTTCTGGCACTACTCTTGCTCAAACCCCGACTAGCTCACTTCCTTACACTTCTGTTATACTTACCCGTACTCTCCATCCTCAGTTACTGGCCACTCTCTTTTATTCCACTCTTCACATTCACACTCTTCAAACACCCTACTGTCAGCACAATAACTTATCTATTACACACCTTTCATAAACCTAAATGTATATTCAACTTTAACTTAAAACTGACCGCGTGTCACCCACTCACAAACTATGCCATCCCATCATGAATGTATGACTCATACGTGCTTGTTTGCATAGATGAGAATAACAAACTTATTGTATTGCCTGTGTGCATGTGTACAGTGTGCATATTATTTACATGTCTTTAATCATATTTATATAAACAAGTATATCTGCATTGTAATCTCTATACTAAAGTATGCAGTCTCAAGTGTTTCTGAAAGAGTACACAGTTGTAACTTGTCTTTATGCCTTTCATCACTTGCATGGTTCCATAGTTACTTAACTAACAGACAACAGGCTGTCAAATGGCCACTAGATCTCTCTAACTCTTACCCGTTACCATGCGGGGGGGGGTCCCCCAAGGCTCAATTCTAGGTCCCCTACTGTTCAGTATCTTTACCAACAGGCTGTATACAGCTACTTCTCTAGCCTCCATTGTCTAATATGATGATCATTCTACTAGCATCTGTACTGCACCTGCCCTAAAAGAACGCCAAGCAAGGATGCAACAGTCATTCCTAGCTGTCGAAGCCTGGTTATCAGACTCTCAACTAATCCTGAATTCATCCAAAACTAAACTCATGCTCTTTCACCCCATTAAATCATGTGACCCTCACAATTCCATTCCAACTATAGTCTTCCAGTAATACCATAATGTCAACCATAGTCCAAACAAAATTACTAGGTTGCTAATGGACAGTAATTTGAAATTTGATATACACCTATCCCAGTCTGTCAAAAAGACATACACAGAACTGGGTGCTGTGTACAAACACAAACCTTTCCTTACTAGCACCACAAGACAGGCAATTGCCAGAACTCGTGAAAGAAAACAAAAGCTGGATAAATGCCTGGTATACATCTCAAGCGAAAAAATGAAAAGACCAATGATTAGACCACAGCAAAGGGACCTCAATGACTTTCAATGTAAAGAGGTCTTTTCGTGGCCAAGAAGAACAGCTGTGAGTACAGAAAATGTAGAAAAAATGACCACAGTACAGATTTCTGAAAATTCAAATATGCATAGTACTGCCCCTTTAAATCAGAATCCCTGTGAGAACAGTGATGTCAGCACAGAGAGAGTATGTATAGAACCTCCCACATTTGAAAATGGTGGAATGGCAAAAGAAACTTTCCAAATGGCTTGCACTAACAGAAGGATGGATTCCAGTGTTATTCTGATTCAGTAGCTTTTTTGGAGCAAAAGGAAGTTACACAAACCTCAATTCTTCCATTTGTGTTAAAGAAGACGCTGCCAATAAGGGACAGGTCGAGCAGCAGGAATCAAAGAGGGAGAACGCGATTACAGCAGAGAGAACGAGTGACTCCTGTATATATGAACACCAGGAGCAAGAACCAACAAAAAACTTGGTAATTAATATATCTAGCTTTTCTTTAACTGATGCACAAGCCTCGTTGTTAAATAGAGGCCTGAACTTTATTCCAGCACAGAAAACAGTATTAACTGATTTATTAAAAGAGCTGAAGTTATTTTCTTGTAACCTAACACTTAAAACCATGTTTAAAAGAAATGTATTTGATAATATGTTTAAACAACCTAGTGCCTTTGTACCCAAGATACATCCCACAGTTGAAAATTTCACTAATCTGTGTGAACATGAAATTAGAGAAATGCATGCTAAAAATTTTCCACCTAGATTTTATAACTTGAGTAAATCAGAAACTGAAGCACTGTCACAACTAAAGGATTCTCACAGCATTGAAATTAGGCCCGCTGACAAGGGGGGCAGTGTAGTAGTAATGGATAAGGTTTTTTATTACAAGAAAATGATGGAACTTTTGAATGATACAGATACTTATTAAATCGCATATATATCTGGTTCCTGTGTGGCAGTGTAGTCCAGATAACAACAGTTACTTCAAAGTCATCAGTAAAGGCAAAGACTCTCTTCAGAGGTATAAAAATATAAATCCTTTAATTCCTTTTTCACAACAAGTAAGCGCTTTCGCCCGGAGGCTTCTTCAGACTAATACAAACAACAGTTCCCTCTCAATATTTAAATAGTCATGCGTATAATTTCACGTATTCACATTATATATTTTAATGTTTTAGAGTTTATATACTTTATAGTTCACTGAACAATATGTAGGTACATACGATAGATTATTTGTATGTTCTTTATATATATGTTAAACTATATATATTTTTAATCTCTACTTATATTTATTTGTCAATACATATTTTAGTGAGTAGTTTTAAAGTGCTTTTGAGCGTATTAATTTAGTTATACTGTGACACAGTATGAGTTGCACAATTGACCAATGAAATTATATGCATGACTATTTAAATATTGAGAGGGAACTGTTGTTTGTATTAGTCTGAAGAAGCCTCCGGGTGAAAGCGCTTACTTGTTGTGAAAAAGGAATTAAAGGATTTATATTTTTATACCTCTGAAGAGAGTCTTTGCCTTTACTGATGACTTTGAAGTAACTGTTGTTATCTGGACTACACTGCCACACAGGAACCAGATATATATGCGATTTAGTGTGTTACTTGGTGTTTTATCGCTGGTTCTGTGTTTCGGAGGCTGGGTGTGTACCTGTTGGATCTTATTCGATACAGATACTTATGTTGAACTAAATGAGAGACAAGTACAAGATATAATTGACAGGATATCTGTATATATTTTTGACTTATTGATTACTAATTATGTATCAGAGGAATTGTTTGACTACTTTCAGATAGAACATCCAACTATACCCATTATTTATGGTCTACCTAAAATTCACAAAGACATCACACTGCCCCCTATGAGACCTATTGTATCCAGTAAAGGATGGGCCACAGAAGCCATCTCAATTTATATTGAACAAAATTTACAAATAGTCCTAAAGTCATGTGAGACTATACTAAGGGATACAAAGCATTTCTGCGACTGTTATATAATAAGACCAGGAATATTAATAGAAATTATATGTTTGTGACAATGGATGTCACTTCACTGTTCACAGTGATACCGAATAAATGGGGTATTGAGAAAATACATGATATTCTGACCTTGAAACAAGTTTTTCAAAGCACTAAGATTAATTTGATATGTGAGTTGCTTGATATTGTCCTAGAAAATAATGTCTTTATATTCAATGGCAAGTTTTATCTACAGAAAGTTGGTGTAGCAATGGGCACGGCTTGTGCTAACAGCTACGCCAACTTAGCATTGGCTGCATGGGAAAAAGATCATGTATTAAGTGCTAGCAATAAATATGCTGGCAAAATTGTATGGTATATACGTTTTGTAGATGACGTCTTCCTGTTATGGGATGGTACTAGTGAAGAGTTGCAAGAGATGGTGGAGTACTTACATAGCACCACTGAATTTTTAAGATTTACTAGTCAACATTCCAGGGACTCTATTGAGTTCCTAGATGTTTTGGTTAAGAAGACAGCGTTAGACGAACTTACAACAGGGATGTATAGAAAATCTACATGGAGAAATAGTATCTTACATAAGACTAGTATGCATCCAACATTTGTACAAAAAAATGTAGTGAAAGGACAATATATGAGAATAAGCCGCTTAACATAATACAGATGAAGGCTTTGTGAAGACAATGACTATATTAGAGAAAGATTTCTTAAACAGAGGTTATAGTAAGAAAGACATAAATGAAAGCTCTAAATATACCATTGAAAATAGGGATGGGAGATGTAAACCGCTCTTCTCAAATACTATAGAAGATGTTAAAAGCAAGGAAGGTCATGATTTTAAAGTTAGATTCCCTATAACTTATTCAAGTGACATCAGAAGGTTCTGTAATATTTTTGAGAAGAATTGGAATGTTTTATTGTCGGATCCTGACTTAGACCCAGCTTTTCTTTTAGAAATAAGAGGTACTTAAAAAGGCAACTCTGTTATAAATCCAGAAACAATGAAAGAATGATCCTATCTGATAGGCAGGGGACTTTCCCTTGCAGAAATTGTACAGCATGTGAATATTTATATAATAAATCTACATATAAACATCCTACACTAGGATTTATAATTGATATAGATTTTTATGCTGACTGCAGAACACAAAATTTGGTTTATTTCAGCTTCTGCACTGTCTGTCATGCCTTTTATATAGGTAAAACCAATAGGTGTCTAAAGGAACGTATCCTTGAACACCTTAGAGATATAAGAAATAAAAAAGACACAAGTGCTTTAGCAAAACATGTGGAAGAAGAAGATAGGAAACATACTTTTAATTTCATGGTTTTAGAAATAATAAATAAAAGTAAGAGGGGAGGTGATATAAGGAATAAGGTAGAGGAAGCCGAACAAAGATGGATTTTACTACTTCAGGCAGATAGGTCTCCTGGATTGAACAATGCTGTTTCCTTGAAACCTTTTTTAAAATCCAGACCACTAAAACATTAAGTAATATGGATTATTACATAAAATGTGTCTGTTATATGTATATTTTATTTCATCTTATGCAGAATATAAGGCAAATTAATGTACTGATGTAAGCAATTTTAATTAGTCTATGTCATAGTTCTGTATGTGTTTTCATTGGTTGAACCATATTTTAAATAACAATGTTTTAACTGTTTTTATGAGTCTGAAGAAGCGATCAGCTGACTTAGATCGCGAAAGCACTTACTCTTGTTTAATAAAGTGGTGTGAAACTGCAAGTGAACCGTTTCCTACCTTGACTACTACATCTCAGTTACAACTTTTGGTTTTATAAAGGGCACTACTGTGAAGCTGCAAGTGATTTATTTCCTGACGTGGATTATTCCATTGTTCTCTTCAGCTGTGGTCTAACCATTGGTCTTTTCATTTTTAATTGCCAGAACTCACCTACTCTCCACCCTGCTATATGCCTCCCCTATCTTCACCAGTCGAAAGAAAACTGATTTGGTCAAGCTGGAAACCTGCTACAATAAAATTGCTAAATTCACTACGAACTCCCCTCACAGGTCTCACCACTGCTCTGCCTTGCAACAACTCAACTGGTTCGAATTACCTGATTACCTAACCTACACTCAGCACCTTACTGCCCACAGAATGGTACACCAACCTGAAAAAACTCCTGGACTTCAACAATTGCTCCAACCCCACACCAGCACTCGAGTCCTCCAGTCCTTGAATAAATCCCTACTACAGGTATCCTAATCCAACAGTACCACCAGTGACTCCATCTATTCTGTGTTTCCAAAATTTGGACTACTGTTCCACAGCCTATCATGACTACTGGTGACACAACTCAATTTCAAAAGTTACTTAGGATCTTCCTCAATAACAAATGGCTTTGCCCATGCACTAGTCGTGACTAAACCTTATTCCCCATGACTAGTGGTTAGCCAGACTACTTTTCTACCATGCTTCATTCATTGTATGTAACTAAACTTATTGACTTACTACTTTTCCTGCATACACATACCGCCCCTCCTCCTTTGCATCTAATATTTCATTCATTTTCTCTTCCCTTACTATCATGCCTGTATATATTAACACTCACTTTTCCCCTCAGCTATCACCATATCTTTACCGTAACATCTCTCCCTCTTCCCTGCAACTCCTTCTCCTGATAGTATATGTTAAATCTCCTATTTCCTTATCTTTAACGTAACTTCTCTCACTCTGTCTTATCTGTCTTTCCCTTGCTTTGATCACTCCCTGTCCTCTCACCTCTTATTCCCATTCAGCTGGCTTTACTAACTCTTTCCTACTGGCTAAGTCCACTTCAGGATTGTCCTTGTCCTTCCTTGACTTCCACTTTCACTCTGCACTATTGCTTTACAGGATATGTTCATTGGTGATACAGTACTCACTAATCTAATGTCTGTATCTAAATGTTTTGCACAGTTTAAGCTATTACTAGCTAATGCATGTAATACTGTAGTAATGTTTAAACTTTTGTTACTCTTTTGTAGCAAATACAGCATGTATATATTTTATGTCATACTTTACTCGTAATTCAATGCAGCTGTTTTCTTGTATGTATGTAGTTTTGTAATTAACTATGTCATTTATTTAATTGCTTTTCTCCCCTGGTCTCCATTGAAAATGGGCTCTGTCCTACTCGGACTTTCTCGATAAACAAATGTTAAATAAAAAATAAATAAAAGGTCTTAAAAAAATTCATCTTAACTTGTTGCATGAAATGGAGCTGTTATCCCTGAGACTCCACCAAAACAGAGGGACATTTCACTCCAGAGGACTATCCTGGTTAACAAATGCAATAAGTAAATACTAAACAGATTAATGATGGGTAAAGGTTGAGTGGTTGTTATAAGTAAAGTTTAACGTTTTGTAAGGACAAAGTCAGAAGAACTTACTGCTTTGATCAGAAAATGCAAGAGAGTCTTTCTTTCATGTAACTTGGGAAAAAAGAAGACAGACAAGACCTAGCTTGAGGGACGCATCAGGGATGGATAGGAATTCAGTCATGACATGAGTGAGGCAGAGATGTGTGAGAAAGAGAGTGAAGTAGTGAAGAAAAAAACTTAGAAAGTATCTTCGATATACTTAGAGAGTATGTTCGATATACTTAGAGAGTATGTTAGATATGGAAAAAGCAGTTTGTGTTGCTGAGACTGGAAGAATACAAGACACAAGGCCCAGATGGAGTAGCTAGGTATGCTGTACCTGTTAACCCTCAGATGCAGGCATCATGTTATGTAGTTGTTGTAGTCTGAGTCTTCATGACCACACCGCCTTCAGCATGCCAGGTCTGTTTATCAAAAGCTATGTCTTTTTTGGTATTGCAGATTCACATTTATTGTTTTGATAAAGCTTTCTATTCATCTTGGCCTCTATCTTTCCCTTCTTCTGCTGCTGTATCTTTTCTCAGCATTAGTGTTTTCTCTAGTGAACCCATCTTCTCATTTTGTGCCCAAAATATATGAGTTTTTACTATTAGGCTTTCCAGTGAATAGTATAGGCTTACTTCCCTTCTTCAGTCCACATCATTCTCAAAGGTTTTCTCCAGCACCACAGTTTAGAAGCATAAATTTTCCAACGCATAGCCTTACTTAGAGTCCAGCTCTAACAGCCATATGTAATTGCAGGAAAAAACATAGCATTGACTATACAGACCTTTATTGCCAATGTAATGACTTTGCTCTTTAAAATCTTATCCAGCTTTGTAATAACATTTCCTTTAAAAAAACAAGCTCCTTTTAATGTCATGGCTGCATTCATCATCTCCAGGAATCTTTGAACCCAGGAGAAAGAAGTCTGCCACAGTCTTCACTTATTCCCAGTCTGTTTTCAAACGACTCTTAGCACTAGATGACATCATTTTTAGTTCTTTTTGATAACGAACAAACAGTTTATATTTCTGCCTTCATCAACAGCCTCTTCAGCTGAGTCTCACTTTCAGCAGTCGGAGTGGTATCCTCTACATGCCTACAGTTGAGTTTTCCCAGTAATTTTGATTCTAGCATCTGATTCATGTAACATGGCATTTTGCATGATAAATTCAGCATGTAAACGGAATAAATAAGGTGACAGTATACAGCCTTGTTGTACTTCTTTTTTCAATACTGAGCCAGTTAGTTATTCTATATTCTGTTCTGTCGCTTCTTGTTTTGCATTCAGATTCCCCAGGAGGCCAGTAATGTGATCTGGTATCCCATTTCTTTACGGACTCGTCACAGTTTATGTTCAACATAGTCCAAGGCTTTGTAAAGCAGAATAGAATTTTCTGGAAGAAACTGCTTGTACATCTGGCAATTATTGGTCCATATAGTGCTGCAGTCCAGCTTGCATGAGCATTACATTGATAGCATGTAAAATAAGTGTAATTGTTCAATAATTTGTGCATTCTTTAGCACTACCCTTTTTTTGGGACTGAAATATAAATTGATATTTTCCAATCCAGTAGCCACTGACCTCTTTTTCTGATTTGCTTTGTATACTTTTTTAAAACTAAAATACAAAATTCAAATTGTAAGTAAATAATTTTATGTACTTACTTATACGTAAAGTAATCAAGGCTTTCATTGTTAATTATATATTGTTTCATTATTTCATTATTTTATTCAATTATAAATGATTCCATTAAATTACTGTTTATCTCCTCTATAAACTAAATATATAAAACATAATTAAATTTTATGTAGTTCTAATACATAAAGTAATCAAAGCTTTCATCATTACGATCTTAACTAAGTCAGGTTCTTTAGTTTAGTGACCATTACAGAGTTATGTAGAACACCAAACCTCATCTTTCTTTGTCAATCACCTTCTTATGTTATAACTTCTGAAATTATTTTTGACTTTGTGTTAAGGTTTTGGTATATGTTCAAATCATCCATTTAAAATATTGTTGATATTAATCTTCAAATGAGTTTCAAGAAAACCTTTAATTCTGAGTGCGACTTTCAAGAAAACTTTAAAATACAGTGTTTTGAACAGCAAGGAGTTTGGCATGTGTTCCGTATTAGATTTTACCTTGGATTGATAAAATAAAGTTGCACAGACATTATTTTCCCCGTTTTCCAAGTCGGGTTATATAGCCTGCAAGTAGAAGCTCACTCTAGGCTTTACAGCCTTGTTATGCCAAGTTAGTATGTTGGCAAAACTGGCCAGACAGCTGCATAATTGATGAAGTAATTCTTTCTTGCATGTAATCAAAAGGACACATGTATTTGTGATGCTAAGCATTTTTTATTTCCCAGTGTAGTGGATTGATACAAATGGACCTATTTGAGACACTGTCTGGGATATAAACAGAGTAAGATTGTGCAAAAAGTATATGTTGCAGTCAGTACCTTCAAAAATGGTTGTCATTACATAACATTTTGTAGATTATAAATAAAAAAAGTTTATACGGTAAATTGCAGCACATTCAAGAATAGTTGTAAGTATAAGTAATGTAGAAATCAGTTAGATAATAGCTGGTATTTGCAGTGTGGGATAGAGTCCACCAAAGAGGAGGAGTTATTGGATTACCAAAGGACACGGGTAGCATTTGTTGTTAAATTAGGTTATAGCACATTATCTGAAGCAGGTGCAGACTGCTGCTCTGGCGAAATGTGCTAAGAGCTTTAATCCTCCACCAAAGCAACAGTTTCCTAATGCTGCTATGGAATGTATACTAAGGCTTAGGACATAAGAAAAGCTCTAGGAAAGGTAAATGGATGTTGAGTGTCTAGGGTTGCTTGAAGGACTAGGGTATTATGAATGGAAGTGAAGACTGCAAGGAGATTGTTTCGTAATCACTTTGGATGCAAGAATATTAGATGATGGATCGAGTGCTTTGTAGATGTAGGTAGGTTGGAGAAGGTCAGACCATTTGCAGATAGGTAACCAGCTTGCCTGTTTGAGAGAACTGTAGTGGTGCTGAGAAAGTAGCATTCTGGTGGAAAGAGTTTGTAGATGAGCATGTTATGCATAAATACCACAACACTTCCTCACAGTATTGTGTATATAAGCTAGTAGATGATTGCTTGTTTAATCACCTGGTGTTGCAGCAGTCCTTCTCGTCCAGTTCCCAACAGTTATTCCATGTCCTTTTAAAGACTGAGGTTTTCTGGTATGTAGGCAGGACTAACTTTTATTTAAGATCTAGTACACAGTGAATAAAACTACGCTGGACAGTTTATTGGCTAGTATTTCACAAATGGGCTTGTAATTGTTTGAGATATCACACTGTTTTTTGTGTTTTATGCTTTTTTCTTATTTTATTACAGTTTTAAACACAGTGATTAGTGTTGAAATAGCACTTCACGAGTTTGATAGTACAAAGTGCGCATTGACTTTTCACTAAATGTTTTTATTGCATGCGCATCTTTTTTCTGTGTTGTGGTTCCACTGAGTTTGATTGAATCCATACCACAGACCCATTCATTTGTGATATTTTTTAAGGATTCCTAAAAATATCCTAAGTGAATGTAGTATGTACACATTGCCTTCTTTGCCCTGTCGTGGTCAGTCATCCCGTGAGTATAGTTGCTGCCATCTTCCTTTATCATTTTTTCATACAGGAACTCTGCCACCACCCCATCCCAACCATCTCCTTTAGTGAAGTCTCATGAGGCAGATAAGCCATTCAGAATCTCTGTGTGTTTTCTTTCCTCCTTTTTAATTCCTTATAATCTATCTCACTAGTTTCCTTATCAGTGCTCCTCTTCCATTTTGCACTCTTTTATTCTGTATTAATTTCCATCCTTGAGTTGGCCCTGTTTTCTTCCCTGACTGCCTTCTTTCAAGTTTGTTTTTACTGTTCTCTGCCTATATCAGCTAATCTGTCTTATGCTAATGAATCTGTGCTGAAGGCCAGGCACCTACAGGAGCTGTCCACTTCAGGTTGGATGGCAGGTCTGCTTGAAGGGCTACATCACACATTTAAGCGAATGATAGCACCACACTGCACTCCTCATATATACACACCCTCTCTTGAGCATTTGCACAGTATGCAAAAGATATTATGTCAAGTAGCACAAAAATCCCTTGATAGTTGATCTCACTCAGTATGGAATAAAAGGGCAGTCACAACGAGCATTCAGAGGTTTGGCAGACACAGTAGACAAAACAAGAAAGAAAAAAGCACCAGTAATACTCAAGGTACCAATCTATAATTATTTTACTATGTCTGCCTTCTAAAAACTGTTAGTAAAACTTAAAAAGTTCCTATTACACATCTTATACTCTCTACGAGCCCCTGGGCTCAACCACGGATCTAACATGATGGTGAATCTGAGAATGCATCCCACCCTGCCATATGATGAGTATGCTCATCTTTCCTGCATGTGCCATCAAATGTCTGAGTTGCTAATTGAGTCCAGGTCACATGGGCAATAAGGCTTTATCACTTTATGTCACTAGGGCAGTTGGGAATGAAATAGGATATTGGAGGCAAGATTGGGAAGAACTGCTTGCCCAGTTTGAACCTGTGTGATAAATTTATTTTTGGACACAGAATTATTTTTGGACACAGAATGACTAACTGATACTTTTTTGTGTGTGAGTTGTATCCCATCTACTTAGAGAGATTACAGCTGTGGAATCTGAATGGACCCGTATGAAGACCTCTGTTTTTTTTTCTAGCAGTAACAGGGAGCTGTGCATGATAGGTGGTTGTCAGTTATTATGGCTATAACCACAGGCCTTGCTGCTCATTTCCAGCAGGGAGGTATGTTAGGTAGAGGAAGAGACCTTCCATGTTGTGCTTGCAGGACATTTCAGGACTTAAGTGGTCAGTGCAGAAAGGCAAGGAAGACTGCAGCTGTGAGCAGTCACTGAAATGATGGCTTGGATGTGGGAGAAGTTTGCTGGGACTATGCCGAATGATTTGCCCTTCTTGTACTTGACAAAGATGGAGAAACATTGGCTTTTACTGGAAATATTGTGAAGAGTTGGAAGGAGCCCTTTGAGGAACCCCTGAATCTTGTGGACATATTCTTCTCTGAAGTAGTAAATGATGAGGTCGGTAGGCTTGGATCACTTTTTGTCGATCAGGTCACTGCAGCAGTTAAACTGCTGTAATGTAACAAGGCTGTAAGAGTAGCAGCTAAAGGTCTTGCAAGTTGATTGGGTATGATGGTTAAAGTTTTTTTTAAAACAAGAAATATCTTTATTAAATTATCACTTATGACCTAGGCAATCATATATTTATATAAATGAAAACAAACCATATTGACATAATCTTAGTTGCAAGCATTTTACATCAAAAACTATACTGACATGATTTTAGTTGCAAACATTATACATCACTTATAATCTACCCAATCACTGTCAACCAAACATTACATAACGCATTCAAATCCTGCCTTTTTTAAACATCATTCCTCGTCTGTATGTATTTTTCCCACAGTTCCCATTTTTTCCTAGGTAATTTGCTCCTACCCTTTTCTAAAGATCCCATTTCCAGGAGCCTTAACTGTGTAGCGCTGAAATACCCCTTCAAATCGGGTAATCCCAATCCATCTTATTCTATTGGAAGAATCAACTTATCCTACTTGACTTTTGCCATATTCCCCTCCCAAATAAAATCCTTCAGCTCTTTATTAAATTGCTATCCACAGCTTCTCCAGTTGATAAAAAATATGTCTGACCTCTATGTAGGATTAAAAGGACTAAAAATATTTTAACTGATTTTATCTTATTATCCATAGCCATTTCCACATAACAGAGCTAGCCATAAAAATGGATGGTGCTGGAGCATCCGGCCCATACCCATCCAGCGCTGGAAGCCAAGTGTACTATGCCCTGATGAGTAGGAAGGCTGCTGCAGTGGCACTGAGGCCCAGGGCGAAGGCCCGGGTGGAGCTGCCGCAGGTGCAGATCTTGGTGGTACTATCAAATATTCAAATGAGAGTTTTGAAGGCCGAAGTGGAGAAGGGTTCCATGTGAACAACAAGTGAACATGGGTCAGTTGGTCCTGAGAGATAGGCGAGTGCCATTCCAAAGGGACAGGCGATGGCCTCTGTCACCCTTGGCCGATCGAAAGGGAGTCTGGTTCAGATCCCCGAATTTGGAGCAGCAGCCAGAGAATACCGGCGGGGTCCCCTGGGATAGTCCTCTCTTCTTTGTAAAGGGCAGCATGCCCTGGAATTAGTTCGCCCCGAGAGAGGGGCCCACTACATCGGGATTCCGGCAGCATCAGGTGAGCTCTTGTCGCCCCTTGAATATCTGGGGGAGAGGGTATACATCTCACGCCAGGCCGTACCCATATCTGCAGCAGGTCTCCAAGGTGTACAGCCTGTGGTAAGGGAAGTTGGCAAGTCAGATCCATAACTTTGGGATAAGGATTGGGTCTAAGAGCTGGGCCGCTTGGGCGTGAAGTGGGACTGGACATGCACCATAGCTAGATGAGGCATTGCCCCCTCCTGGGGGGGGCCTGGGGGATGGCAGCGACTCTGGACATGCACTGGCCCCTTCCTGTGGATTGCCCCAGCTGTGGCGGCGTCTGGCAGCTAGTAGCTGACTTAGAACTGGTGTGGACTGAGGGAATCCTACTCTTTTAATTAAAACAAATCTTTGTGAAGGCCTGAGACTGGTGCTGACACAATGTGACTTCTGCCCAGTGCTGTGAATGTCAAAGTGAATAAATTCAATGAAGTGCGGGCAAATGGCGGGAGTAACTATGACTCATCATTTAATTAGTGACATGCATGAATGAGATTCCCACTGTCTCTACCTACTATCTAGCAAAACCACAGCCAAGGAAATGGGCTTGGCAGAATCAGCAGGCAAAGAAAACCCTGTTGAGCTTGACTCTAGTGTGGAGCACCAAGAAACTGCAGCACCAAGAAAACATCAGTTTGGGACAAGCATGTGGTATAAAAAAACTTGAGCAAGAGGGAGTGTATAAATATTTGGGAATTGATGAAGGATCAACAATAAAACATGAACAAATGCAAATAAAACATAGTAAGGAATACTTTAGAAGACTTTAATCCTGAAAACAGCATTGATAACTAGGCACAAAATTCAAGCTGTAAACCAATTTGCTGTTCCTGTTCTAACTTACAGTTTTGGAGTTATTGACTGGCCCCAAAATGTTTTGGATAGATTAGACAGGAAAACAAGAAGGATGCTTCATGCTCAAACAATTTAGAAAAATCAGTGCATACCAAGGTTATATATTCCCTGTTCCAAAGGAGGTGTAGGCCTCCTTGAAATTGATTACATGTATAGATCTGCAATTGTGGGACTGCACACATACCTACTGATCTCACAAAACCCAAACATAGTGAAAGTTATGAAATATGAGGAGAATAAATCTAAGATGACTTCCCTGCTTAGTCTAGAAGAAGCATATTGGTATCAAGCAAGAATGGAAATCAAACCAGAAGTAGGTAAATATCAGGCAGTAACTGAATGTGCCAAAAAACAAAAGAAAGAATATAAGGTGAAGGATCAGATGAGAAGGCAAGAAATGTGGAAAATGCATGAATGTAGTTGCAAGTATAGAAAACTTCTGGAAGAACCTCATGTTGATCAGGATTGAATGCAAGAATGGTTAAGGAGAGGTGAATTCAAACCAAGAGATGAAATGTTAATATTGGTGGCCCAAGGTAGTGGGCTACATGCACATTGGTTTACAAAGTTCATTGAACATGTGGGAGAAACAGACAAATGTAGGTTTTGTAAAACAGAATTGGAAACAGTTGCATACCTCATTGCTGGTTGTGACATACTAATGGCAGAAGGACTGTATACTGAAAGGGATAATAGTGTGGCAAGACTGCTGCACTGGGGATTATGCAAACATTATGATACTGAAGTAGCTGAAAAACACACTGGAAACATGAGCCACAAATCATAGAAAATGATGAAGTCTACCTCACGTGGGATCGTCCATTACCACCGGTTCAAAAGATAGATGATATAAAACCGGATGTAGTGGTCCCTGAAAAGAAGACAAAAGTAGCATTGATAATTGAAATCATCACACTGAGTGACTACATTGTCTTGTGTACTGAAAGAGACAAAGTTGTAAAACATCAGGATTTGCAGGCAGAAATGAGAGCAATATGAGAGAAAGATACTCGGACAGTTCCAATAGTAGTAGGAACAACAGGTCTTATAAAAAAGAATCTGCAATTGCATTTAGATATATTACCAGTACATGTAACTCCGTAAGTATTGTAGAAGGAGTCATTACTGATACACTGCAGGTGCTGTGCAGAGCACTTCTGGCTGACATCAAAGAATGAAACAATACTGATTTCATGCACTTTAATCATACTTTGACTTAGGAATGAGGTCCATTCTCGTCATGGTATTAGAAACCCAAACAATTTGGAGAAATTAAAAAAGACAGAGCTTTCAGTTTTTGTAGCGTCATTTGTTTAGTATCTTCCCACATATCCTTAGCTGCCACACCAGAATCATTTTTAACCCCTACTCCTGAATACTTCATTTTGTCAGGTCCCCATAAGTATGGATAATGCTGAACCAGGTCGTATGTGAGTACATAATTTACCTCTATTGCCTCTGTTTTAGCTTCATTAATTTTGTATCATGAAAAGATCTGAAACTATCTCAAAATGTTCCATAACATTGTAATGTTCTTTTTTGTTTTTATCAGGTATAAAATAATATCATCTGCAAATAAAGGCAGTTTTTCTTGACTGCCATACCAATTATATCCTTGAATTTATGAGTCCCTTATTTTATTTGCTAGTGGTTCTAAATATAATGCAAATAACAAATGAGAGAGAGGACACCCCTGTCTGATTCCTCTGCTCAAGCAGAATTTATCAGAAAGAACCCACTCACTTTAATTTTCACCTCCAATCCATCATATAATATGATCCTAATAAACCTTAAAGTATTCTCGGGGAATCTAGATGCTTCCATTGCCCTTTACAGAAAGTCCCAGCTTAATCTGTCAAATGCTTTCTCTACATCAAGACCCACCAACAGTGTTATTTTCTTAGATACTCCTTCCCTCTGGATCATCAGTGTTCTGTTAATGTTGTTGAATGTTTGCCTCCCATCCACAAAACCACACTGATCCATATCTATCAATTTTGGCATCACTTTGCCATTCTTTAAGCCATTATAGACATAAACACTTTGTAACATAGTTTAGTATTGAAATAGCCCTGTATGAAGCTGGATCTGATGGATCTTTACCCTCTTTAGATATTACAGCTACCACCACTTTCTTCCAGGATGTTGGTACTTCTCCTCCTCTTAAAATACAGTTAAACAGAACGTTCCAGAACTTTATCAGTTATTTCCCTCCTAGCCTCCAAACTTCCACAGGAATACCATCTATTTCTGGGGACTTTCCTGTAGATTGGTTATACATCACCATTTTTATCTCATCTCCTCCTATCCTATTAGTAATTGAGCCTTGTCTAACTCTAACCTTGACATATTTAATTCTTCAATAAATATTTCCATATGTACCTTTTCTTGAGTTCCATATTTCTATGCTTTGTACAGACTTTCATAGAATTTCCGAAATATTTCTACTACTTCCACAGGATGTCTTGTTATTTTCCTTGTTATAGGCTCCCTAAGCTTGGTGACAGTCCTTTCTACTTTCTATGCCTTAGTCGTTGTGCTAAAAGTTTTGTGCTTTACAGTTATTATAAAAAAATTACTTTACAGAAATCTTTCTAAACTCATGCATATTATCAAGGTAATCCCTTATTTTCTGTTTAGTATTCTGTAGTTACCTCTCTTCTTGTTCTGGAAAATTCCCCCTATTTTGCAATACTTTAACATTTGTCAGACCCTCTAAATAATTCTTGTTACCTCTTAACCATATTGCACATTCTTTTATTTCCACCCTATTTTTAAACTCCACTTTAATTTTATCCCACTCCCTAGCTATATTTTCAGAATAAATTTCTATCTTCTTTAATAGATCCTGAATAATTTCCACTACCCAGTCCTTAAGTTCCTCTCTTTTCAACAGATAGGTGGGAAAGCACCAGTGTCGCACTTTTATTTAATTAACCTGTTTTTTTTTATTTTTAGTTCTAAGTGTGTATCAAGACTTTCAATTAAATGCTCATGTTTCTGTGAAATGTAAATTCTGTGTAGTCTAGCCCAGTTTTGTATTTTGGATAGTAATACATAAAGTCACTCTGAACTCCTAGTACTGAATTCACATCTTCCATGCCAAATATTTTCATAAATTTCTTAAAATCTATCCTACTTTGTTATATTTTCCCTTCAGGATCCCTCAGACACATCTTCAGTGTTGCAAATCAAATTCCAGTCTCCACCTATAAGTAATATTCCTTGCTGAAAGCTGATTATTTCCCACAGAATTTTCCTAAGCTCCATTATAGTATTTTAGGTGGAATATAAATGCACGCCAGTGTAATCCTCCTCCTTTGCCAGTAGCACCTTAGTACTACAAATCTATCATTATTATCTTTATTATCATCTTCTATCACTATTGGAGTTCCTCTTGCAATTAACACAAGTACTCCTCTTTTCCTTTGTCCCAGGTATTCTGCTTAATAGCAATCCTGAAAACCAAGTGTATCTCCTGTAGCATAGATATTTACACTCTACATTTTTAATGTAGTTCACTACTCTTTCTTTTTGGTATTTATCTGTGAGACTATTGACATTTAAAGGTATTTTACAGAAAGCATCATTGTATTGAAAATGTATTATTCCCATAATACAACATCTTTTTTTGTTAAATGCCTAGTTCCAGCTTCTGTGTTACATCATACCTCTCAACTGTATAGATTTTCCCAGAATGTCCAAATTTTTGCCTCAAAATTTTGGTCTGTTCCTTATAAAATTTGTGTTTTTTTTCTAGCAAATCACTGGGATGATCTAAGGAATTAAATCACTACATAATGACATACCTTTGAGTTTCAGTCTTCATATTCTTTAGAAAATGCATTTTAACACATACCTTATTACTCTAACTACTTTCTAAGTTTATAAGAACAATATTTAAAATCTGTCCCTATTTTTGGGCCTTTATTTCCCCATTATGTAAGGCTTTGTCCAGATTTCTTGAGCTAACAGGTTGACAGGTGTATGTTACATGCATACACTGTTTGGCAGGTTGATCGTTTATACAGTTGTTTTCTGTCATATCCATTTCAGCCTATGTCACATCTTTCAGAATGTTTTGTTTTATTGAAAACCCTCAAACAAAAAAACAAACTTACCCCCATTGCCCCTGAAAGCTATTAACTGTTTTTTCATAACACCTTTATTGAATTATCACTTGTGACATAGGCAAATTTACATTCATATAAAAGTAATCAAACTGTATTAACATAAGCGTTATAATTCACATATATTGCTATATATCATATAACCTAAGCAATATTGCATAAATTATTCAATTCCTGTCTTTTTTTAAACACATTTTTATAAAACCTTCACTCACTGCATAGCAATCATACATTTATATAAATGAAAACAAACCACACCGGCACAATCCTGGTTGCAAGAATTTTACATCACTTATAGTGTACCCAATCTTTCTCACTCAAACATTACATAGCTCATTTAAGTCCTGCTGCCTTTTAAACCTCATTCCACCCTTGTATGTATTGTTCCCACAATTCCCATTTTTCCTATGTAGTTTGCTCTTACCCTTTTCTAAAGATCTCAATTCCAGTTGTTTTATCTCTGTTACTTTTTCACTACTTCCAGTACAGTTGGTTTAGATTTTGATTTCCGTTTTCTAGTAATTGCTTTTTTGACAGCCACCGTTATTAGACACAGCAAGGTCTTATCATGTCTAGACAATTCTGATTCTGTGTCATAGCTCAGAAAAATCATCTCCTTCATCAGACCAATCTGTCCACCCAGCATCTCTGATAATGCATCCCACAGGGAATCCCTAAAGTCCACCCAGAAAATATGTTCCTAATTGCCTCTTTCCACCCATGCAACAAAATCTAGAAGATTTAGGATTTTTTCCTCTAAATGTTTGCATAGATATTTTTTATACCCCAAGTAGACTCCAGAGAATTTTTTCCTCATGCAAGACAGCAGATGTTGGAGATATGAAGGGGAGTAAAACCTATTCACTTACAGTAAACTGTCAGTTAACCGGCACCCATGGGGATTGGTAGATGCCAGATAACTGTAGTTTCTAGTTGCTTGAGAGTTACTTGTTCTCAGTTTGGGGAGAGAGGGAATTTTTTCCCATCTTCCATTTTAAAACTCTAAAACTCTAAAAACATAAGGTATGTTTCTGCAGGGGAAAACCAAAAGTGCAACACATGAAAATTGTGCTTAATTTTTTTTTTTTTTTTTGCCGGTTGCTTGAGAGCGCTGGTTGCTTGAGTTCTGGTTAACTGCGAGTTTACTGTAATAATAAAGGACAAATGTATGTACATCTTCAGTTATTGAATTTTACCCTCCTAATAGGAACAAATCTTCCAAACTGATGGCCACACTCACAAACTGGAGTTAACCTAAAAAAAGGTTATCCACGCTAAGATGTTTGGTACAGCCTGTGCTTCAACTAAGTGTTGTCTAGTTTTGTCTTATCTTTACCTTTATAGCTCTCCCAGCTGAGAAAACACTTAAATACTTTTCACAGAACACTATCTTATAGCCATTTGTCTTTTATCAGAGTGACTCTTGGAGACATGAGGGCCAAATACATAATTGCTACTAAGTATACATTTTCCTCTTAGAAAAAAGCCTAAGAATATTCAGTACTCTTATTTACTTGCATTCTCTTAAAACGTTTTACTAGATCAAGCTAAGGGCCTTAATCCAGTCATACCCCTATGCAAGAATGAGAAAAAGCACATTGTTTTCTTTTGCCATGCTCTTTTAACCAGACTTTTTTTTATTGCAGTTCCTACATTTCTTAAAACTGAACAAGGAGAAAGAGAGAAGCAAAAAAAAAAAAAAGGGAGCACCTGTTTACATTGGTATAAGCATTACACTTAAAAATAACTAAGAAGATTTTACTTTATAGCATGCAAAGAAAACCATGCTCTGTAAGAATGGTACAATTAAGAAAATAATTAGTTTTACTTACAGTTTACACTCTCCCTCCTCGTTCCATTTCCTAAGTATCTTTTCCAGTCATTAATGACATGAAGTAGGACATATGCTTTAGAGTCCTGTACAAGTTTAACAATGTCTAAAAGAGTCCCAATATTTCCAGATTTTCTTGCTCTGTCATGTTTCACAAATATAATTATTGATTTGTAATCCCACATTTGTGGTCTAGGTTTCTTTCTCATAGTCAGGTTTGGAGCACACACACAGGGTGCCCTTTCAGTTAACAACTTCTGCTGTGGAATACCACTCCAGTTGCTTTTTTGTGCTTTCATAAAATTAATACAGTCTGTTCCTTTCAGCTTTCTGGTACAGTACAAAATCTCAGGTTTCCCCACAAGGTCTGTCCTCTAATTCTGTTATTTTTAAAATATCTCATCTTGAGCAGTGTGATATCCAGCCAGGCTTTTCTTCATTTCGACCTCTGTTTTTTTACAGTTTTATCACCTCATCTGAATATCTGTTTAAAACTTCTTCCATTTTTTCCAGCCTTTTGTTGTTTGAGTTGGTATACTCTAACAGTGTTTCATTTAGTTTAACCAGGTCTGTGCGCAGTTGTCTTATACTTTCCCGTAGGTTACTAGAAGTCATGTCTGGAGCTTGCTCTGCTTTTTGCTGAACAGCTGAGGTACTTTTCCCAGTCAGTATTTTTTCTTCACCTTTTGTAATTGATTTTATTTCTGGTCCTCTATTTCTTTTTTCCTGGTATACAGGCAGTACACTTACTAGTCGGTTACTGAAATTCACCCAGAAATAGCAAAGAAAGCCAGTTAATTTATAACTTTCTGTTTTCACACTGCCAGAGCTAGATTTAAGCTGTTACTCAGTTTGTAGCCATCTTGGAAGTCATGGTTAAAGTGTGTTTTTTGTGCTGTAGTTAAGATGGGGATAATACACACGAATGGCCAACTTTGCTACTTGTTCCAATTTTTGGAAAAGGGAACAGAAGGTTGTATTCCAGTTATGCTGGAATCAAATTTCTTTGCCTCCCTGGAAAAACCTTCTCCCCACTAATGAAAAAGAGACTTTATCCAACAGACAAGTATGTTTTTTAGGAGAGTGTATGGATTCTATCCTTGCCATTGAGCAATAGATTAGTTCAGTCCTTGTGAGTGTACTTTTAATAGTTGATCCATAACACTGATAAACATTAAATCTATGCCCAAATGTTGATTATATGAAACTATCAAAAGAAAAACTGTCCAAAAGCAAGCCAGTTGCAAGAGTAAACCACATAGCTTAGTTTTCTGATCACACTTACCCTTAATACAACTAAAGCATTAAAATAAAAAGGCAAAATGCTTTGCGTAGGGAAGTTCATCACATATACTGAGACCAAAGAGAAATACCATGGAGCAAATCACACTTGCTCTTCCATGAGCTGACCAATCTTGCAATCTTTAGAGAGTACACCTAACAGCTTTTGACACACATAACAGCTGTTGACAAGCTGTGCACTGTATAAAATATTGTGAAACCATCCTTGCACAGATATGGATATAAGATGGGACATGAGTTTTCTGGCACTGTTTACATTGTTTTGTAGAACTGGAGAAGGTATATTACTGTGCACCTTTAAATATCTTGTTAGTGGAGTTCCAGCACTGCGGGACTCCAGCACTGCTGCAGATGCCATTTAAAATCTATATGTGAGAAGTGAGAGTTGTGTCTGGATTCTTAGTGCATGCAGAGTGGGTGAAATACTCTGTTAAAGGTGTGTGTCATCCACACTCTATTTTTGATTTTCATGTGCAGGGTACCAGTATGGTGATGTGAGGGTTGCATCTTTGTTTGTTTGTGGTTTTATACTCTTGGTGTCAACTGAATGTGATCTGTATCAGTGATGGTGTGGCATGTGACTGGTTTTGAAGCAGCTGGATGAAAATCAGCAAATCTGCATCAGTCATGGTTCTTTCCTAGATTTTAGTAGTCTTATTAAAGAGTGAATACAGAGTGATCTGGAGACTGACCAGCAGATGGTGCAGTGGGGACAGTACTGCAGGGTACCACACTGGTCTGTGGTGCTGAAGTGAGAACTGAGATCTAGGAAGAAGTTCATTCTGTATAGGTCAGTCTGTTCTCCTATCCTCACCTGTGGTCATGAGCTTTGTATAACAACTAAAAGGATAAAAATCACAGCTACAAATAACAGAAATTAGGTTCCTTTGTATGGTGTTTGGGCTCACTGTCCATGATAGATTAAGTAGTTTGTCAGTCAGGAATAATCTCTACAGTATAACCAGCTGTTCCTACATGTTGAAATTTAATGAGGATACCCACTGTGTGCCTCCCACTGATGGTGTGCCACTTATGACCCACAGAGACAAGACACTAGGACAGACTTCGAACATGTTGGAGAAATTATATTTCACAACTTGCCAGGGATTGTCTGGGTATCCCACAGGATGAGCTGCAGATTGTAGATGGTGATAGAGAATTCTGTTCTACCCTGCATAGCCTGCTGCAACCATGACCTTCCCTGAACAGTGGTTTAAAATGGTGGAGGTAAGGATGGATGGATAAAGGCGCATATACTAGATTAGCACAGCAATGCGGTTGAAACATTTGATGGGCAAGAGTATTAAATACATTATATTGGTGGCACTTGTTACATACTGACCTCTGGTAGACAAGTCTGCTACCTTCTTGTTTGGTGCTGCGGGGTAGAGCTTTTACTATGATGCAGGTAATCTAGGTTCATTTAGTGGCCTTGGCATTGGAGAAGTCAGGCAGGGAGTGAGAGGATTGAAACAACATGTGCCACTCACCTTTACCACGTAGAGAAGAAGGTTGCAAGTGCTCAAGGAGCACACAGGGCAGTGAAATCACTTTCCATGCTTCATGGAAGGGGTCAGGGCTACTTGTTGGCAATGTGCCTTGTGGAACTGAGAGACCACCAGCGTGGGCAGCCTGTTGCACAGTCCCTATTGTTTGCTTAGCAAGGCACACACAGGAGTAGATAGGGCTAAGGGAAAAAACTCAAACTACGTGTAATAACTGTCTGAATGGTGGCCCCTCCCAGTCAACTCTCACCTCAATGTTAGGAAAAGAATGGTTTGATTGACAGAGATGGCAAAAGATACAAAAAATTTAGGTTGGTCAGTTTCAGAGATTAGAAGAGTACCTGGTACAATGCTGCAAGAAGTTAAACTGTAACTGTTCAAAAGTCACTGACTCATTTGCACAGAGGAAGGAAGCTCAGTCTGTGACCAAGATTACCCAGGTACAGTTAGCAGCCCAATTGCTGGTGGATCCAAAAGCGGGGGGGATAATGAGAGTTACCCAGATGACCTCTTTCTGGGGAAGGGGAGGAGACATACTGAGCCTAAGCCTGAGCCTGAGTGAGCTTAAGCTTGCAAGGTTTATTGAAGTTATCAGTGGGATATGGCAGCTAGTATGAATGCTGGGCAGATCAAGAAAGCAGTGTTTCACTGTCTGGGCAGGAGTGGTTCTGTCAAGGCACCACTGCTTACCCACTCTGACTACATTACCCAGCTTGTTAGGGAAGGTTACAGTATACGGCAAAATACTGTGAAGCAGCATGTATGAAGCTGCTAATAATTTTGCTCTCCCTTTATGTTTCCTTCTACCTTGTCCTGCCACACGAATTGGGAATCCTTGCAGGGCATTCAGAAGGTTACACAGACCCGACTACAGGGTGAGATTTGGAAACTGAGCAGTACATGGTCAGCTGGAATGGGAAACAAAAGTCTAGTACCTAGTATAAGTACTGTATGTGACTACAGCTGCCAAGTACACGATAAGTGTCTTCTCTCTTTTGGCTGTTCCCATTAGGGGTCACCACAGCGGATCATCTGTTTCCATTTCTTCCTGTCCTCTGCATATTGCTCAGTCACACCAACCGCCTGCATGTCCTCTCTCACCAAGTCCATAAACCTTATCTTAGGCCTTCCTCTTTTTTCTTACCTGGCAGCTCCATCCTTAGCATCCTTTTCCCAATATTTCCCAATATACCCACCATCCCTCCTCAGCACATATCCTAACAAATACAATCTTGCCTCTCTGACTTCATCTCTAAACCGTCCAACCTGAGCTGACCCTCTAATATACTGATTCGTAATCCTGTCCATCCTTGTCACACCCATTGCAAATCTTAACATCTTTAACTCTGCCACGTCCAGCTCTGACTCCTGCCTTTTTGTCAGTGCTACCATCTCCAACCCATACAACATAGCTGATCTCATTACCCTCTTGTAGCCCTTCCCTTTCACTCTTACTGGTATCCGTCTGTCACAAATCACTTCTGACACTCTTCTCCACTCATTCCACCCTGCCTATACTCTCTTCTTCACCTCTCGTGCACACTCACCATTACTCTGAACTGTTGATCCCAAGTACTTAAACTCATCCACCTTCACCAACTCTACTCCCTGCATCCTCACCATTCTTCTGTCCTCCCTCTCATTCACACACACATATTCTTAGTCCTGCTGACCTTCATTCTTCTCCTTTCTAGAGCATATCTCCACCTCTCCAGGGTCTCCTGAACCTGATCCCTACTCTCACTACAGATCACAATGTCATCTGCAAACATCATAGTCCACGGGGACTCCTGTCTGATCTTGTCTGTCAACCTGTCCATCACTATTGCGAATAAGAAAGGTCTCAGAGCTGATCCTTGATGCAATCCCACCTCCACCTTAAATGGATCTGTCACTCCCACTGTAGACTTCACCACTTTCACATTACCCTCGTACATATCCTGTACCACTCTTACATACTTCTCTGCCACTCCTGACCTCCTCATACAATACCACAACTCCTCTCTAGGCACCCTGTCATATGCTTTCTCCAAGTCCACAAAGACACAATGCAGCTCCTTCTGACCTTCCCTATATTTCTCCATCAACAGTCTCATAGCAAATATCACATCTGTAGTGCTCTTTCCCGGCATGAAACCATGCTGCTGATCACTAATCATCACCTTCCTTCTTAACCTAGCTTCCACTACTCTTTCCCATAACTTCAAGTACATGATAAGTGTAGTATGTAGAGTGATGAGGTTAATTGCGAATGTATAAGCCTAGAGAAGTGGGAGAAATAAGAAAAGGAGAATTATAAAATAATGGCAAAATTTCAGGCTGTTAGCGATTAAGCATATATTAGCGCACAAATTGTTAATTAGAAATAATAAGAAAAGTATAAACAGCATAAATATTTGGGAACAAATCTTTAATATTATTTTGGCGTAGCGGTTCCTATCCACTTTCCATCAGGACATTCTGTATGTGTACCAACACATTCTTGGATTAGATAGAAAATGTAGAAATAATACAAATTATTGGCTTGAGTTGGTTTATAATTGTCTATTGTAGATGCTTTTATGTTTAATTTTTTGTGATTTTAATTTCCTGTACTTGGTTAAAATGATATTTATTCTTAATGTATTATAGGGAAATTCAAAATGGAACTAAAACATTGGAAGCAATATTGTACATAATGTAAATAGTGTGTGAAATGTATAATGGTTTGGCAAAACAATAAAAATGATTATTGAAAAAAATAAATAAGTAAATAAAATAATGGAACACATCCAGAAGGAAGGAGGAATTTAGAGGTCCATGGTGGGGGATAAATAAAGGAGAAAAGAGAGGTGAAAGGAAGTCTTCCTGTGGTAGCCATTTAAGTAAGGGAGCTGCATAATGGGAGATAATAGAGCTATATGGTTAGTCGCTGTAGCTATAACCCCACATCTGATCAGTAGTTCTGGAGATATGATGTAATGGCTTGTTTGATGAACAGAAAGTGGAGATTTAGTTATTAGCTTTTGTTTGATTGTCTGTTTGGGCATATGTTGCCCTTTTTCGTGAAGGGCCAGGGAGAAAAGACCCAAGTCTAGTACATCTACAAAAGGTAGAGAAAGCAGACAGGCAAAATCACAATGATTTTAAACAATTTTTCAGAATGAATGCAAAGAGAACACACAGTAAAACATAAACAGAGTTTTAGAAAAGATGACAGTACACATCAGTAGTTAACATTTTGTAGGTCATGAATAAAATCTAACACTTATGTTCAACAATGGCTCTAATCAAAGAAAGTGGAAGGAATGAAAATAGAAAGTGCATTGTGAGAGCTTGTTTTTAACAAGTGAAGTGCGATTAAAAAGTGTTGATAGAGGTGATGGTTATACAGCAGTGAGCAGTAACACCTTTAGATTTTCTTGGTTTTGATTTGCCATGTTGGAATGATTTTCAGTTTGGCATTGCCTAAAGGGGAGGACAATGTTTTATCTAATATTCAAAAGCCTTGCTGGGGGGGGGGGGGGGGGGTGCAGACCATGCCTGGCAAAGCAGCATAGTCTGTTGACCATCTCCTTCCATGCTGAGAAATATTGCACCCCATTAGAATGACACCAGAAACTAAGCCAGTTGTTAAAGCCAGTCATCTTCTGTTTGTGTTGTGGCATCATCCTTGGAAAAGGTAAAATGCTGCTCAATGCTCGGCTCATACCTGCCTAGGACAAATATTCTGAGAGCTCCATGAGGCCTCTCTTCATATAGTTTAGAGGGGTATGGCTCAGGTCATTTACACCCACATGGACTTATGACTGAGTTGTAATGGTGATCCAGTGACCTGAGTGCATGCATAAGGTGGCGTATCCTGGCCCCTGTTAGACAACTGATTGTGACTCTCTCATACTCAGCCTGGTAAGAGGGACATTAGTGTTGCTCACAATGGAGTTTTCAGTGAGCATATGTGGGTCTATGTGTCTGCTTTGAACTGTGTGTTATGGGTGCAGCGGATATACTGCTGACAACCTGATTGACATTTCTCACATACCATATCTGTTTGTTTGAGAATTAACTGGCTGTCAGTCAACATGAGGCAATTTCTACATTGCCTCAGGATGCCCATATCCACCACGCTGGTAACAAAGTTAGTGGAAAAGTTCATATCCTTGGGAACAGTCCCTTTTTATTGATCAGACAGTTGCAGTGAGAATATAAAGTAATGTCAGGAGTATCTGCTTCCAACACTGGGGGCAGTGCTTGTCACTGCAAACTTGTTGACCTGTTCATAGGTGTGTACTAGGCTAATGACCCTGGAGCCTTTATAAGCCTAGCCCATAGAAGTGCCCTGGCATCGTGCCGCCTGACGTTAGTTCCCAGTGCTTCTATCAACTAGAGCCACTGGAGTGACCCCGGGGTGAACTTTCTATTTCCCATCCACTCATCAAGATTTCTCTTGAAGGCCAGTGAGGTGCTCTGCTTGACATGTATGGGAAGTCTATTCCAGAGCATGGGCAGTCTCTGGGTTATGAATCTGTCCCTCCAGCATGTTCTGTTGATTGTGGTAATGAGGCTGAGGTCTCTGGAGTGTGTGGTGTGGAGGGATTTCTTCAGATGTAGCATTTCTAACAGAGCTGGGTCAATCACGGCTTTGTAAGTCAAGCAGAGATTGCCTCTTAGTAGATGATATGAGACAGAGAATAGCTGGAGTTTTTTGAGTCTGTCCATGTAGGGCATGTGTTTAAGGCCTAGGATCCTGTTTGTGAGGTACTTTTGTGACCTTTGCAGCTGTTGCAGGTGTTTAGTGAAGTACATGCCAAATGGGGCATTATATTCGATGATTGGCCTAATGAGGGAAGAGTAGAGAGAAAGATGATGACCTCTTTCTTCCTGGATGCAAAACCCTTGGTAATGAGATGTGCCAAATAGAAGGACTTTCTGACCACAGTGGCAATGAGGTGGTCGAAGGAGAGGTTGCTGTGTGCAACTAAGTACTGGTGAAATTTCAAGAATGCTTTTATAGGAAAAGTACCAACTTAAGGTGTCTGCATCTGTACTTGGCACTGTCAAACAGTTTAGGATAAACTAAAACATAGATCCTGATGACTTATGGATGAAGTATTTAGGGGATATTCTGAATTTAAGTTAGACAGCCACAAGTCAAGCAATGCTTACTGAAAAGAATTAGCTTTGTCAAAAATGAATGAAAGAATGATGAAAAGAGGGGTTTCACCTGAATGGCTACTGTGCTGGTCTCGCTACAGCTTCATGCTGCTGGGATACAATGCTCTTTTGCTTCTTCTCTCACCAGTAGCAAAGTAGCATCAGTCCCAAGATGAGAAGCAGGCCAGTCTTGTCCCAGATGATGCAATGTTCTGTGGGCTTCTTGTAGATGCATGGAATAGCAGCCAAAGCAATCAAGAAGGTCCAACACAGACACTTGCTGTCTAATCAGAAGCAGTCAGGAATCCATGCACTCTGCTGCTTCCTTCACCGGGAACAAAAATATAAGCACAAATTCCAAGCTGGCACATGTGAAGCAGTTATTAGGCTTATTAGGTGATCAGCCCTTCACCAGGAACAAATATATAAGCACAAATTCCAAGCTGGCACATGTGAAGCAGTTATTAGGCTTATTAGGTGATCAGCAGTCTCCAGGAAATAATATTCCTATGCTCCTTCTCTCATTTGGAGCAAAACAGAAGCTCTAATCCCAAGAAGCTTAATGAAAGGCAGAATGTGAGCTCTCCAATAATTGATGGTCTTGAACTAGATATTGCAGATTTTAAAGGCAAGATAAAAAAATGGGTAAATATCCGAACATCTGCAGTGTGCACTAAGCAGATGGATAAGAAAGAGGAGGTAACTTGTTAAATGGAGACCCACTAATGTTAAAGGAGCAAGATAGATTGGAAGAGGTTGAGCACTTTGTATTCTGGTTCTATGGAATATTGTGGGATGGCCAATAAATTTAAATAGCTGAAGGGGGGTGATTTCACAAAATGATAATTTTGTGCTTACTACTTCTTCTTTCGGCTTTTCCCGGTTAGGGGTCGCCACAGCGGATCACCTGACCTCTCATGATTGGCATTGGAGTTTTACGATGTCGAGTTGTCAGCCTGGCGCCCAACCTTCCACAGAAGGCACACACACGCACGCACACACTCACACCTAGGGCCAATTTAGAGTGTCCAATCCAACTACAGCATGTCTTTGGGATGTGGGAGGAAACCGGAGCAGCCAGAGGAAACCCATGTGACCACAGGGAGGACATACAGACTCTGCACAGAAGGCACCCCAGCCGAGGACTGAACCAGAGAACCTCTTGCTGTGAGGCAAATTTTGTGCTTACTCACAATCACCAATAAAAAAGGAGAGGGAAGGAAATGTGGTTAAACAACTAGAAAGACTGAGTTTAAAAACATCCCACCACCACAGTGGGAGGATGGGTAGCATACATCTCAACCTCTTTGGAAATCTGGACAAAGCCATAAATAATGGGAGGACAAAGGTCCAAAAATAGGGACACTTTTTTAAATATTCTTGCAAACCGAGAGAGTAGATAGAATTAGAGTTTGCATTAGCATGATTTTTATGAACGGTATGATGTCCAAAACTTAAGTGTCTGTCATTTTCTGACATGAACCCTCAATGATTTACTAATGATTTTCCAGAAAACCACAATTTTATGAGAAACACACCAAAAATAAGGACATTCTGCGAAAATCTGTACACTTGAGAGGTATGAAAATTTCTGTGTGACTCACAATAGACACATCTGTTATCTCTTTTCTAGTTTAAATATGCAATTAAAAGCAGAATACAAGTAAAACAGTGTAGAGAAAATAAACCACAATACACAAAATAGGAGAAGGTAGTGAAGCAATGCAAAATTCAAGAAAGGAAAAGAAAACTAATTTCTCTCACAGCAATCTGCGACAGAGTTTGAGTGAGCTTTTCCAGTAAAACATGTAATGCCTGCTTCCTCTACTGTATCACTGCCTGCTGTATTATAAACTCCTTGCATTGTTTATCTTTATCATTCAACCTTCTGATCAACTTTCTTATTTTATAATCCTTGTTTCCTTCTAGCATAATCCATCTTTTGCTTCCTTCTGTGGTGTTGAATCCCCCTTTCTACTTCAGTTTAAAGGTATAGTCACTTTAGTGTAACATATCAATGCAGCTTTCAACACCATTGTCTCCTCTGGACTAAAGTATATCCTGTCCCTGCTAAGCAGTTCCCTTGTACCATGCCCTGCCTCAGACACCCATTCCATTTGCCACTCTCTCAGCCAGAAATATGTCAGGCTAGAAGGACATTATTACCTGTGCTTGAATTGTTTGCATGTATGTAAATGTAGCTTTTCTGTCTTGCCTTTGTGTTTTTGGGCATTGATAGTTTGTAAGAAGGTTACTGCACTTCCCAAATCCCTATACCGTACTGCTACTTCTTTCTTCTTCCTGATACCTTCCTTAACAGCCCCCCTCTACTTATTTGTTTGTGCCAACTTGAATCACTGTATTTGAGTTCTCCTTTCCTCTTCTGACCCCATTGGTGATTACTGCTTGATCTTTCCAGCATCATCCCTATCATTATTTTTGCCACGACCACTGCCACCACCATAAGATTCTCTTTCTTTGACTTGCTTTTCATCTAAATCCTCTTGTAACTGAATTCTTCATTTCCAGAAGCCTCCTGCAATCTTACCATGAGTAGCAGTTTTACCATTTTATCTTGCCAGGTTATCTAGGTTTGCCCTTTCTACTGCTTTTGAGCTGCACTGTTCTGATTGCCCTTGTTTTTCTTCTTTTAGTACTTGTGTCACTCCACTATCCTTCACCGAACCACCTGCCTTAACTGTGCTTGTCTTCACTGCTTCTCCAAAGCAACCCTACTAACCTTCTCTGCCTGTTCTGGACACCTTGCCTTTGCCTTGCTACCCTCAAACACTTCTCCTCCTTACACTATGAGAGCGCTTAATCTGTGATTACAGGTACTCTCTCAGCATTTAATTTGTGATTCAAGGTACTGTCAGAGCATTTAAGCAGTCTGGGAACCATTGAGAAGCTTAGCCCAAATTTCCTATTGCCCCAAAGCACTGTCTGGTTCAGTGACTTGCTCATGGTTGCACAACAGGCAAATACAGGCTGAGGGAATCACACCCTGTACCACAGGAAGCAGCTCATTCATGGCAAACAGCTGGAAACATCTTCGCAAACTACAAAGAGCACATAAACAGTCTGTGATTACAGGTACTGTCATAGCACTTAAATAATCTAGGATAGGTACCATCAGAACATTTAAAATATGTGATTACAAGTGCTGTCAGAGCACTTAAATAATCTAGGATTACAGGTACCATCAGAACATTTAAAATATGGGATTACAAGTGCTGACAGAGCACTTAAATAATCTAGGATTTACAGGTACCATCGGAACATTTAAAAACATGATTACAGGTACTATTGGAACATTTAAAGATATGTGATTACAACTACTCTGAGTACTTAAAGTTCTGTGGTTCTCTTGAGTTTCTTAAAACTGAACACCAGCAGATACTAGAGTAACTTAACAACATGGGGATTGCCCTTGAAGATTAGCAACTAAATAGTGGCAAGGTAGTACCCAGTCTGTAAATACACCTGAAGCTAGGCAGTTGTTTTAGGTGAGGAGGGAGTGGTCCAGACAGAAGATACCTCAGAGGTGTGTACCTAGTTAAGATAGTGTGGTAACAGCAGATTGCACTGAACAGAGCTTTAAGACACTTCCTAAAGCTACCAACAGCCATCCAACTAAGGAAGAAACACAGACCTAGGAAAAAAGCACCAACAAACTTTCAGGTGCCTAGATCTATAAGGAACAGTGCTTTCAGGTGTCTGAGGATTGTACGACCATAGCAGTCTTATTGTACTTAAAGGCCTGTAATGCATTTATCAATGGTAATACAGTACGTTTCAGCCTTCCATACTAGTGAGTTTATTATCTCCCCATCCCTGTAACTTGGTGTGTGCTCTTTCAGCTGTAATAAGAAGTAATTGGGCAGGGAAGCATGCTTGACTGAGTTACGAGGTGGGGAGGTGGAGTTGACATTGAGTACTGAAGGACTGTGTGTGTGAATTGAGTACTGAAGGACTGTGTGTCTGAATTCAGCTCAAAAATATTAGTTGTTGTTGTTGTGTCTTTCGGCTTTTCCCAGTTTGGGGTCGCCACAGTGGAACTCCGGTCCGCTAATGATTGGCAGTAGATTTTTACGTGCTGAGTTGCCGGCCCTGACGCACAACCTTCAACGAAGGTACACCCATTCACACATGTCTCCACGCAGAAGACGCTCTAACTGAGAATCGAACAGGACAACATCTTACTGTGAGGCGACAACGCTACCGCAGCACCACCACTGCAGTAGCCCAAAAATACTAGCAAATGTAGTAAATAGAGGAAGAAAGAAAAGAGCTGGGAATAGATCAAAAGAGGCTGAGGAACAGGAGGAAGAAACTCTAGGGAAAGAGTGTAAGAGACTGCTGTCTATTCAAAAAGCATATTTTAGTATATTTTACTTCAGGTATTTTGCACTACGAATTATTTCATATACTTAAACTTTTTGCTGTTAATTGTCTTATTTTTTATTGTATACTGTTTAATTTTATTTGGTTGTAGTTATATGTATTTATAGTGGTTTTGTAGGGGATGTTCATCAATAAATAATGGTTTGGTGTGCTCCTGGCATACATTTCTTTTTTGTTTTTGGATTTTTGAATGTTTTTACACTTGGCAGCTGTTGGTTTATTACTGGTTTTGCAATAGTTTAATAATAAGCTTATCAGAAAACATTTGATTTAAGAGTGTGCGCACACACACACACACACACACACACACACAGTCTATAAAGACATAATGAAGTTAAAGGTGAGTAACCAATGAATTGCAGAGATGTGGTATGGAATAAGACATAGCAAATTAAAAGTTGATATCAAAGGTTACAAGATGGGATAACATAAGATGAAAGATGAGGAGTGAAAAAAGGAGGAAGACCATTGTTGAAGGGATGAGGAGATATGAGGGGATGTAGAATAACTGTGTGGCTTAACGAACTCTGGTGAAGAGGAGAACTTGAGACCTGCTGAAGACTGGGACACCTAGAGACAAAGATTTTGGAGTTGATGGAGTAAGCAGGAGAACTTACTAGAGGGGCACTACAGGTTAGAAGATAGCTGGAAGGGTATGGACGTAGTAGCAGGGGACAGAAAGATGTAAGAGCAATAGGGAGTATCAGAAATGGGCCAGCTAGGCTGTAGGTGGAGGTGGAGAGAGGGTAAAGGAAGAGGGGGGCTAAGGGGCAGGATATGGGGGGAGGGTACAGTAGAAGACAGTGAGAAGGAGCCAGAGCAGGAAAGGAGACATTAGAAAAGGAGCAGTAAGCAGCTATGGCAATGCAGGAGGCAAAGTAAGTGGCATCTGGAGAGGCAGAAGAGGAGGTGGCTAAGGGAAAGGGAAATATGGAGGAGGCTTGGAAAATATGAAGGAAGAACTTAATGTAGGGAGAAGGACAACAGTGGTAGTAGAAGAGAGCAGTCGCCAGAAGACAGCCAAGTGAAGGAGGGAGCGGAAGACTTTGTCAGGAAAAGATGAATGGGGGTTGCCCTATTGATAGGTGTCTAGGTCAGCACAGGGGATGGTAGCGTTGTCGCCTTGCAGTAAGACGCTGTCTGGTTTGATTCTCAGCTAGAGTGTCTTCTGCGTGGAGACATGCGTGAATGGGCGTACCTTCATTGAAGGTTGTGCGGCTGGTAACTTGGCACGTAAAAATCAACTACCAATTATTAGCGGACCAGAGTTCCGCTGTGGCGACACCTAACCAGGAAAAGCCGAAAGACACAACAACACAACAATAGGAGGGAAAGAGAGAGAGTTCAGTTGAGGTTGGAATGGTTTCCAAGGCTGGTACTAGCAACGTCAAGCCAAGCAGTGACCACCATGGTTGCTAAAGACAGGGCAATCTTACACATGGCAGTCTACCTGGTTACTAATGATTGGGCTGAGGGGACCATGAAGGAAACAATGAAGAGGATCAGGGAGTCAGCTGTTAGCTGTAAGGAGTTGGGGAGCACAGTATAATTTTCAGAAGTATTTCCAGGGCCACAGATTAGCACAATATGCTGGAAGCGGGTGAGGCAAGCAAGAACGTGGACCTGTATGTCAGGGACAGGCTTCATCATCATCATCAGCCACCTTTTTCCCATTTTTTCTACATGGGGTTGGGGTATTGTGTTAACTGTTGCCAACTCTCTCGATTCAGTGCCACACTCCTGCCTTCAACACTCATGCCTGACTGTCGCAGATCTTCTTTCACACAATCCATCCACCTCTTAGCTGAACATCCTCACCTCCTCTTACTTTCTTCCTGTTTGTGCCAAATCTTCCTCACTAGATTGTCTTCTGTTTTTCTGCACGTGTCCAAACCACCATAATCTGTTCTCTTTGATCTATTCTGCAGTTGGAGCTACTTTGGCTTCTGCTCTTTTGTCCTCATTTCTTCATCTCTCCCACCGTGTGCATCATACCACCCTTCTCAGGCACTTCATATCCATCACCTCTAGCTTCTTTAACGGTTCTGCTTTTACTACCCAGGTTTCTGTACCATAGAGTAGTACTGGTCGCACAACTGACTTGTACACCTTACTTTTCAGCTTCTTTGCTATTGCAACTTCTTTCTTAGCTTCTTTGTTGGCCAACTAGTAGTCCTTCATAACCTGGTCAGTCTTTTCTATCTCCCACTTCTTCCTGCACTCCTCCTTTCTTTGGATGACTTCCTGGACTTCTACATTCCACCATGACAGGCTTAATCTCAGCCCTAATGGGACAAGGGTGAGGGATTGGAAAGATATACCATGATGCTGCTGCCTTTAAATGGAGATGGAAGGAGGAGGTGGATGGACAGCAGGATGATTGGGGGTGGAGGCAGAAGGAAACGGGAGCAGTAAAATGGAAAAAAAGAAAAGGGATGATTTGGATACTCCATAACAGGGAGCAAGTAGCCCATTAAGGTAGCTGAAGGTGGAGACTGGTGTTTAGTAGTGTTCGGAGCTTCAGTAAAAAAAATAGAGAAGTTGAAAGCAGTTATGATAACAGGGAGAACAGACCAGTAGTAGAATTAACAAGAGACTCTGCTTTATAACTAATGGCTGGGACATTTTAATATCTGGGTGTGGTATCATTGGGATGGAAAAGATGGGGGTATCTGTTTATTTAAGAGTGGGATTCTGATGGTATGCAAGATAATATGAGGAGAGGGAAGACATTTGGGTGTGTAAAGGAGGGAGGAGCAAGTAAACAGCCATTTTCAGTAACTTAAGGTAGATAGGAAAGGGGGAAACTAGCTGCTGCTTCATGAAGAGGTACTGACACATCCATTCATTCTCAGCAGATCCTTAGAAAAGGAGTTGTACCTGACTTCAGATTCTGCAGGTGTGAACGGTAAGATTACATTTGCATTGCCTTACATTCGCTTGACACATATTTTAATGTGTTAGATTTGATTGATCTAGTTAGCCCTTTCATTTCAGCCTTCTTCTATCTGTGCCATACCTTCTGGAAAGCTTACATATGTTTCTTCATCACCACGTATTCCGAAAGTTCCTTGGGTCCAGCCAAGTACTTTCTAGAGCCAAATAGTAGTCATTCCCTATAATCTGCTGCCTGTCCCCCATGTCCTTCATTTTAAAGATGGCTCCTTCATATCTCCCTAGCATAATCTTTTCCACCTATATCATGCCCACCAATTCACCTCCAGTGTCTTCTGGACTTTTGTAAGAAAAACTCCAGTCCCCCTAGGCTGTGTTCATGCCCTTGTCCATCACACACACACACATGCCTTTCTGGTGGCTTCCCTCTGTAATCCTTTCCATGTCGGTCTCTTTTAATTGCACATAGAGTATTACCTGACCATAAACCAGAGTGGATGGAGCATTATTTCTTTGTTGCTGGAATCTGTGTTTCTAAAAATATGTCCAACATTGTTTTTGGTGCTATTTAGACTAGACTCATTGTGCCCCAGTCCAGGATTGAATTACATTCCCCCAAATAATTTCCATCCTCTGTCACCATAACCTACAGCCTTAACTCTCAACTGTTCAGAATCATTTTTGGTTAGTTCTTCATAAAATGTGTATTTTCTTTCAAATCATTGAATTGTTAAATCATTGAATAATTATAGACATTCGAGTTTCAGAATTCATGTTCTTCAGAAATGCATGCTAATGAAAAGCCTGTTTTTATAGTAACTTTCTATATAAATACAAACTATTTAAAATCTGTCCCTGATTTTGGGCTTTTGTCCCCCATTATTTTTATCTTTGTACTGAATTCTTGGTATGAGGTTGAGAGGTACGACTACTTCACTCCGGCAACTTATATAGGTCTTTTCTTCTTAGGATGTTTTCCTGCTTCCAACCCTATACAAGGATGCCACTATTGCCATCTTGTAGTCCATGGGTACTTTTGCACTAACTAGTGATGTAGTAAAATCCACTGTTGGGATTCGCCAGCATGCTGACCAGATTCCTGTGCCCGTGTAAGGAAGCCTGCCAGGTGCCTGTACTTAATCATTTCTTATATCAGCCAGTTACCTTTGCACTGTCTGTCCTGTCTGTCCATTGCTATTCCTACTCTGCTCTAACTCCATTTCAACATGGCACCCTAGCTTCCTTTTCCAATTGTAAAGGCTGAAACAAAATATTTATTCAGTGCTTTTGGATTTTCTCTGTCTTTAAAGTCTCCATGCCATCCTTACTCAGTCTGACAAGATCTGTCCCTTCCTCCTTTTTGTACTTACTGAAAAAAGCCTTTGTTCTCCTACTTAATCCTTTGGACACTTTCCTTTCAGTTTGTAATTTTTTTTCTGTGAGCCACTTTTTCTCTCTTATTGTTGTTCCTCTTGCCTTCTAGGACTATTTCTCTTCCACTTACAAATCTCTTTCCTTCCATTTGTCCTCTATGTTGTCTCTTGACCCAGTCATTAGGCTTACATTTAAATGTCACCCTATTGGGCTCCTCATCGCTTTTCCTTTTTGCATCTTCCTTTGCCATTAGCTTGTTTACCACTTCAGGCTACCTCCAAAGCCCCCAAACAATGCTTGGTCATCTTTCCCCCAGGTCCGTGTAATCAAGCTGACTAAAATTGCACACCTTCATATTTGTGTTTTGGGCCTTCCTCTTTCTGTATGTCTAAATATTAGAGAGTAGTGATTACTCCTAGCCACTGCCTCCTTCACCTGGATAACAAACTCTTCCCGCCTTGATTAAGATCCCAGCCAGTATTCTTTCATTTCTGAAACAGTCTTGCATCATCTGACTGAACCCATCATGGTCCAAGACTTCAATGATTTCTCTCTCTTTCTTGACCTTAGAGCTCAGAATCTCCCAATCTGCTTCTGGCATATTTTGATTCCCTAAAAATATTACAGTCATTGCTATCTCACTCCTTTTTTTTCATCCAACCTCTCAGTCTCTTCTCTTGATATGTGTAGGGTCCATTGCTCTATGTTGAGCAATTAACATTTGATCTTCCTTTGCCTAAACAGCAGGTTCTTTACCAAACCTTGGTTGTAACCCTTATTGCTCCCATGCCCTTTTCATGGGACAGTTGTCTTTCTCCGCTCTGACCTTGCATCTGATGCCGTTGCCTATGTAGACCTTTTTTCTTCATCCCCACTGTTTCCATATAAGCTGTACTACAGTACTTTCATGTCCCACACCCTTTTTTATTATACCATCATTTTTCTTTCCCTTATGTATTTCTGGTTGCACCTTCATTGTGTCCTTTCACAAACTTCTTGCTTCCTTCCACTCCACCTCTTCCTGCCGATCCCTGATTTGGTGTGTCCACATAGAAAACAGACTACAGCACTTCTTGTCTTCTGTATCCTGTCTGCTCCCTTTGACTAACTCCTGCAACTCATTCACTCCTGCTTACATCTGTTATTACCCTGAGCATGGCCATCTCTGGGTCTGCCTGTCCTTCATCACTTCTGGTGCTATCCTTCTACCTTAGCTCTTCTTTTCATCTCTTTGTCTCTTCCATCTTTTCCCTTCACCTTACTATCTGCTGTCCCACATGTCTGGTCTTCATTTACAGACTCATTTCATATTCTGCTATTGCCTGTCTCTCGCCTTCCTATCTTTTTTCCACCCATTCTGCTTTCTGGCCTCTTCTTGCATGTTCCTTTCTAGTCTTTCTCTGTCCTTTTTGACTAGCATTCAGTGCCCTCAATCTCGAGTGTCGATATTCTGCCCTGAAACTCAAGTTTTTCTATCATTTAAAAACTTCCTGACCCAAATGACTGTCCCACAATTAACTTTATTCCCCCCTCCCCTGTCCTGCAGTCCTTATTGCTTCCTTCATCCGATGTCAGTCTCAGATCTTCTCCGTTTTCCTTTTGATTTTTTTAAACACCTTTATTGAATTATCACTTGTGATATAGACACTTACATTTATATAAAAGTACTCAAACCATATGAAAAAGACCACATTTGCAAACATTATAATTAACATTTATTGTTACACGTAGTACAATCTAAGCAACATTGTATACATTATTCAGTTCCTGCCTCCTCTTAAATCTCATTCTTGCTCCAAAACATTTTTGCATGCATTGTTCCCATAATTTCCTTTTCTATAACTTACTCCTAATGCTTTCTAAAGATCCCACTTCCTGTTTTTATCTCTGTTAACAATAGTCATTACATCAAGTATAGTTGGTTTAGATTTTCATTTCCATTTTTTAATAACTGCTTTTTTGACCGCTACCAAAATTGAAATTAACAAGGCCTTACAATGTCAAGGCAATTCAGATCCTGTATCCTAGCTCAAAAAAAATAATTTCCTTAGTTAAACTCATTTGGTCACCCCCTCTGTATGGAATTTTTAAAGTCTGCCAACTCCTTATACTCCCAACATACATGTCCCAGTTACCTCTTTCTTCCCCATTGCACCTGCAACGTTTGCCCTGTACCTGAAGAAAAATTATTTTGAGTCTGCTTGGGGTATAAAATTATCTATGCAAACACTTCCAGGCAAAAATCCTAAATCTCCTAGATGATGTTGCATATTTGGGAGCCATGTATATGTCCTCCCATTATTTCTTTGTGAATTACATTTCTAATCTCTTTTTCCTAATCTTTTCTGACCTCTTCTGATTGATTCCTATAGGTCTGCAATATTTGACATGCCCTACTAATTATTCTGTTTTTAAGAGCAGCTTCTGTTCTGGGTTCAATTAAAAATTCAACCAGTGCATGTCTTTCATTCCGGATTCCCCAATCCCTTTCTCTTTGTATATACTCTGATATCAATCCCTGATAGGGAGGGCAATCACTAGCCTGCACTCCAAATGTTTTTTGCCCTCTTCCCATTTTATTACTTTTCCTTCTCTAATTATTTGTTGCCAGTACATTGTTTCATTTGCCATCTTCCTCCAGAAAATTCCAGCCACCTCTAGTCTATTCTCTGTACCCTCAAATGCAGTCATCCCTATTGGCAGAATCTCCTTTCTCCATTCCCATGTTGGCTTAGTTCTTAGTATACTTTCTGCTACTTTGTGAATACCATATTCTGTATGACTGATTTATTATTCTTAGTGATCTGTCTCTAAAGTCACATTCTTTTCCTTATTTCTTGGATTACCTCACCACCCCCTCTTCATCACCATCTCGTTCCACTTTAAATTGTAGATTTCTGCTTGTGTTTTGTATAAGAGCATTAACTGTGTAGCTCTAAAATATCTCTTCAAATCATGTAACCCTAAACCTTCTTGTTCTGTTGGGAGGATCAGCTTATCCCACTTGACTCTTGCTTTCCCCCCTGCCAAATAAAATCCTTAACTCTTGATTAATTATTATCCACAACTTCTCCTCTGGTTGATACAAATATGCCTGACGTGTGTATAAAACTAAAGGGACTAAAAACATTTTATTGCTTTTATTTTGCTATCCATAAGCAAGATCTTCCAGTTTCTCATTTGTTGCATTATCTTTTGATTAGTCCCTTCCCACATATCCTGCCAAAACCAAATCCTTTTTTATCCGTACTCCTAAATATTTAACTTTATCATGTCCCCATAAATATGGGTTTTGTTGAACCAATTCATGTGTGGGCACATAGTTGTAGCCTTTTCTTATCTTCAGTAATTTTATATCCCAAAAAACCCATAACTGTCTCAGAATAATCCACAACTCTGAGATGTCATTTTCTAGTTCCATCAGATGCAAAATAATATCTGAAAATAAATCCATCTTTTTTTTTAACACCATACTAATGATACCTTTGAATTTCTGAGTCCCTTATTTTCTTTGTCAGTGGTTCTACATATAATGCAAGTAACAAAGGGGAAAGAAGACACCCTTGCCAGGTTCCTCTGTTCAGACACAACTTATCAGAGAGAAACCCTCCCACTTTGATTTTTGCCTCTTATCCCTCATACATCCTTCTAATTAACATTATTGTATTATGAATTGCAAAACCTTCCACTGCCCTACTCATAAAGTCCCAGCTTACTCTGCCGATTGTTTTGTCTGCAAGACCCACCAACAATAGTGGTATTTTCTTATATTCCACTTCCCTCTGGATCATCATTGTTCTGTTAATGTTGTCAAATGTTTGTCTACCCTCCACAAAACCACACTTAGCCATATCTATAAATTTTGGCATCACCTTTGCCATTCCGTTAACCATCAGAGACAAACACTTTATAGTCATGGTTTCAAATTGAAATGGGCCTATATGAAGCTGGGGCTTATGGGTCTTTACAGAATTTAGGTATTACAGCCACCACAGCTTTTCCAGATGTTGGCGTCTCCCTTCCTTTTAAAATACCTTTAAACAAAACCTTCCAGATCTTTATCACTTTCTTCCCTCTTAGCTTCCAGACTTCCACTGGAATACCATCTCTTCCTCGAGACTTTCCTACAGATTGATTAAATGTCACCTTTTTTTAATCTCATCTGCTTCTATCTTAACTGTTCATTGTTGAGCCTCATCTACCTGTAACCGTGGTATGTTTAAGTTTTCCATAAATATTTCCATTTGTGCTTTTTCTTTATTTCCCCACTTCTCTCCTTTATACAAATGTTCTTAAAATTTCTGAAGTAGCTCTAATACCTCCACAAGATCCCTGGTTCTTTTTCTTGTTATAATCTCCCTAAATTTGGCAACAAGTCTTTCTACTTTCTGTTACCTAAGTAGTTGTGCCATAGGTTTTTGTGCTCTGTGGTTATTATCAAACAAACAAAAAAAAAAAAAAAAAACAGTTGCCTAGCAGCAAACTTTTTAAACTCATGCATATTAACCAGGTACTCCCTTATTTTCCCTTTAGCACTCTTGAGTTGCACCTCTTTTTCTTCTACACAAGATTCCCCTTATTTTGTAATACTTTAACCTCCGTCAGTCCCCCAAGTAATTCTTCTTAACCAGATCTCTTTGTCTTTTATTTCTATCCTATTTTTAAACTCTGCTTTCATTTTATCCCACTTACTAACTATAACTTTTGGAGTACTTTCTGTCTTACCCAACTTCTGTATTTCATTTTGTCTAGGTATTCCTTTCTATAACAAGTGCTTTCATTGTCCACCCAAGTTAACTGTCTACTTGTTAATAAGTGATTAAATAGTGGCAATTTGTATTGAGTAGTTGACCAAAAACAGTGAAAGGCACTTGAACCTCTGGATTTTAAATGTGATCTCCTGCATGTAGTTCTGTACAAATGTACAGCTCTTTAGTGGCAAACACAAATAGCTAGTTGAGATACCAAATTAAAAAAATAAAGTATGTTTTTTGCCTTAAACCTCACTTCAGAAATTAAGAGGTGAAACTAAACATGAGGCTGAAAAAAGAACACGTGAAAGGAAACCTTGCTCATTAAAAATACAAAAGATAGTTGCTTATTACCTTAAACATTCGGTTGAAAGTGTAATGAAGTACAGCTACGTAACAGGTGTTGATTATTTCATATTTTAAATGAGTATTGTCAGAAGTTGTAGGCCTAAAATAATTTGCCTTAATAAAAACAATAAATTAAATGTATAAAGTCTAAAAATTGGAGTAATCATTGACGACCAACTTAAATTCAACCACCATGTACTTTACTGTGTCAAAAAAAAAAAACACCAAAAAGTTGGCCTACTATATAGAAATAAAAGGTTCCGCACACCTGTCTCCAGAAACTCACTTGCCCAAGCTTACCTTCTCCCTAACCTTCTCTATGGCTCAGAAGTCTTAACCAGTTTACATACCTCACTACTTCGCAAACTCAAAACTACCTACAACAAAGTTGCATGATTTGCTGCTAATTTATTATCTAAATCTCACCACTGCCATGCTCTCAGGACTCTTAACTTGCTTGAATTTCCTCACCAACCCCTACTCACTCAACTCCCCATCATCAGTTCTATCCTGAAAAACCCCACCTCCTGCCCTAGCATCTCCTCATGAGTTTCCCACTATACTCCCCCTCAGTCCCTCAGAAGCTCAGACCAACGTCTCATACAAATACACAAACCTAAAAAATCTTTTGGACAGAAACTCTATAGCTATTCCCCTGCTCTATCTTGGAACAAACTACCCATGCCCCTTAGGAACATCACCCATACCCTTGAATTCAGGAAAGCTCTCAAAAACTTCTTTCTCAGCACCAGGATATGTCATTATCGCCTCACTTGATCGCTATCCCCTCTTCTTCCATTTCCTACCTCACTCCTCCCTGTCCCTCCTTTTCCTTTCCTCCCCTAATTACCTACCCTCTATTATCACATGGCAATCACCGACTTTTCTCCTACTAACTTTAGTAGCTTGTCAAGGTAACCAACTACCCGCATCCTGTTGGCTATAAAGCCACTATAATTAATATCTACACCAAACTTAGCTCATAAAACAATATGCAAGGAATATTACTTTTGTGCACTGATGACAATCTTAATATGAATACCCTAACCTTGGAATTACCTGCTCATGCCCTTACTGCTTTGTGTAAGTGTGTATAATGTGATGTATTACTCTTAATAGCTACTTGATTTGGCATATTGTACTGTTTCCATATATGTTTTTTAATTGTGTTGTGGAGCTTTTCTCCCTGGGCCTCCGCTGAAAAAGGGCAACTGCTCAGTCGAACAAGCCCGGTCAACAAATGTCAAATAAATAAATAAAATGTATGTATGTGTGCACTGATTAGTTCAGAAGGTATTACATTTACTATCCCATTAGACAATGAGCTCAGGCCAGACAGAATTCCAGTCTGTCTCAGGATGTAAGGCATGCACAGACTTGCTTGCACATGGCAGAAACAGTTATATGCAGTTTGGAAACTCGCCATTTCGCCTATGGCATGTCTTTGAGGAAGAAATAGAAGCACCCAGCAAAACTGCATTTGGTGACAGGGAAGACATGCAGATTATGCACCTCAACAGATCTGTTCAAGTGTCCAGAATTTTGTAGAACAACCCTGATTTTGCCTCTTGCTTTTTTTACCCTTTCCACCATAAAAATTTAGATTTTTCTGGTAAATCACCAAGGATCAGTCGCTCAGTAATGCCAGACATAACAGTTTTATACATAATGTTTAGAAAATTTAAGTTGATGCAAAACCTGTTTTTCTTTTAACTTTTAAGTGAACTGGAGAACTATTAAAAAATTGTTTCTATTTTGAGCCTTTGTCCTGTATACTTTGTCCAGAATTCTTCATCAAGTAAGTTGAAAGGTAGGTACCACACCTAAGAACCAAGCTGAAGAACCAAGCACCGTGTGAAATCTATCAAATCATGTTCATGTAGTAACAAAGGTTTTTATCAATTTCTGATATGCATCCCAGAAACTTTTTGTGTCACTGATTAATTCAGTGATGAAGATGGCATTAGAATAAAAAAACATGATTTTGATAAAGAGGGTAACATGCACATGCCAGGTTTACATTCACTAGTTTAGAAAAGGTAGTTTTAAGATCAGATAGTAACAGTATTACAAAGTCAGAGGCAGGAGTAGATGTGACTCCAAATCTGACCTCAAAGTAGTGACAAGTGGAGTACCAGAGGGTTCTGTCCTGGGACCTCTCCTGTTTGGTATCTACTTCTCTGAAGTACAGGCTAACACAGAAGGCCTCTGGCTAATGAAGTTCGCAGATGACTGCAAACTAAGAGCCGTAGTCAAATCCCCAAATGATGTGGCCATCCTACAGAAGGGCCTCACTGCGACAGATGCCTGGTGTCAGAGTCATGGCCTCAAGCTCAATGCCAAAAAGTGCAGTGTCATCCCCTTTGGTAAAAACTCTGTACCCATGAACTACCACATAGGCAGCATTCTACTTAACACCAAATGCGTGATAAGAGACCTTGGGACCCATGTGGACAGTAGTCTCTCCTTTCATAGTCACATCGCCACAGTAGCCAGGAAGTCCTTCTACGTGGCACACCTCATCATAAAAGGGTTCTCATCCAGGAAAAAAGAGGTCATTGTTCCCCTCTACTCGTCACTCATTAGACCCATTATAGTGTACAACGCCCCTTTTGGAATGTACATCACAAGACATCTGCAGCAGCTGGAAAGGCCACAGAAGTACCTCACAAAAAGCATTACTGGGCTCAAACAAATGCCCTACACTGACTGCCTCAAAAAACTCCAGCTTTACTCCCTAGCATATCGCCTACACTCAGGTGATCTCTGCCTAACATATAAAGCTATGTCAAACCCAGAGCTGTTGGACATGCTACACCTAAAGAAATCCCAATCCCTCCGAGCTACACGCTCTAGGGACCTAAACCTTGTCACCACAATAAACAGGACATGCTGGAGAGAAAGATTCCTGTCCCAGAGACTTCCTATACTCTGGAACAAGCTACCCATCTATATCAAGCAAAGTTCTTCATTAGCACTCTTCAAGAAAAATCTTGATGAGTGGATGGGAAATAGGAAATACACCCCGGGGATCACTACTGTGTCTCTGCTGGATAGTGGCACAGGAAAATAAATCTTGGGTGGCGCAAGCTATGGAACCTTGCTGGCTTGGCTTACGTAGGCCCTTGGGCCAATAGCCTAGTACCTACCTATGAACCTATAGATGGAATCTGCAGTGGAAGGCTCTATTTTCAGTGCCTTATTAGAATTGCCAGTGCAGTGCTCTAATTGGGGGGTGGGCTTGTTAAGCATCCCTAAGTGCTGCTAAGATCTGGTTTAATGGTAAGGAATTAACAGCAGTCATAATCTGTCACGGTTGTCATGTTATTTAAATAAGGAAGCTAATTTCTTGATGCTTCTAAGTGATAGAATTGCATATGATAACAGAGCACAGATCTAAGGCTGGATAGGCTATGTGACAGAATTGTTATCTGTTCTCTCTGATTGCATTATGACAATCTGCATTTTTTTTGTTTGCATTCTGACAGAATCTGCATTTTTTGTTTAGAGCTGTGCTTCAGCTGTGTTAATTTTCCCTTCTGTGTTTATTTTTTCTTATTACTACATACAGTTCTTAATGTTGAGCAGCACTGAGAAAGCACTGTTTTTTGTCACAATTAAGGATGGCATGTTGTTCATCTAAAGTATAGTGGATATGCATGCTTACATTCTTGTTCATATAAAAATGCAGCATATGGTACCTGTGTGTATCTGATGGTAGTTATCACAGAATAAGATGCCATATTGTATTTACAAGTTCTAGAATGTATGCATTATTTTTACAAGTGCACTGTTTAATGTGTGTGATTTCCTGTGTTCATAGGTTGGTACTAGGCTATCGGCCCTAGGGCCTATACATGCACAGCCACAACAATTCCCCAGCTACCTCTTCCCACACAATTTTTTTTCTTTGTTAATATCCACAGGATAAGCTAAAAGCAACTGTATCACTTCTAGAATCAAAGGTGAAAGCCCTTAAGGACTTGCAGGAAAGACAAGAGAAGGCATTTGCAGATATACAAGTAAGCAAGCTTTAATTTATTATTGGTATGGTAAGTATAATAATGCAAAAGCACATTGGTATCCTCTATGCTTTATGGTTCTGTCTAATCTCATTTTAATTGTATGTAGTTGTAGTTTTGAGTTATCAGTCAATGGCTTTACCAAAGAGTAATAGGTTCATTTGTAAGTACTAGCAAGCTGCTTTTGTGGGGCATTTTTAGCCTAGCCAACTTCCCTTTGGTGCTCGAATTAGTAATGCTTAGAATTCTGGCTAAGGATTAACAAAAAAAAGTGGAACCATTGTAGTAGTGGGAAACTAAGTCACTGGTAAGTCTTATTAACATCCTGAATTTCCTTGTGAGATTTATTTATTTATTTATTTTACATTTGTTAACCGGGATAGTCCAGCTAGATATATGTCCATTTTCAGTGGAGGCCCGGGGAGAAAAGCTCCAAAGAGAAAATTTTTACAGAACATACAGACAAACTTGGGTACATATTTCATCTAGATCCATTAGGGTATCTAGTCATTGACACTTATAGGTATAAACTACAGACACTTATAGGTATAAACTACAGACAGATACAGTTTACAACAGTCATAAACAGTTTTGCATTGTTCATACTAACACTGTTATATGTATGTTATCATACCTTTGATGTAGTATACGTTTATATGCAAGTAACAGATAGGACTCTAGTTTAGAACAATGGTTACAATAGTACTGGAGTGGATCCGGCATTAGTCTGGAGTTGAACAGGGACATAACCATTTGTTGCTGAGGTAGTTGTAGATAGCTTTTTTAAATGTAGGTAGTGAGGTAATCAGGGATAAGGATGTAGGCAGGGAATTCCAGATTTTGGCCACATAAGAAGAGTAAAGGGAGTCTCCAGCATGGTTGTTGAATCTAGTAACAGCTAACTGTAATTTGTCAGTTGAGCGGAGTTGCCTAGGACAGGAATATTGTTGGACAATGTTAGTTAGTGAGGGTCATATATTTTGTTGATGGAGTATCTTGTGAGCAGTAACCAGCTGATTATAAATAAGTACGTTAGGTAGTTCCATCCAACCCAAGTGCTTTAGGTTTAGGCAGTGATGTGTTCTGTAGGAGCTGTTGTTAGCAAATTTGGCTATCTGATTGTAGCAGGTTGTCATTTTATTGATTTCTGTTTTGGATAAGTTAATCAGGATGGGTGAGGCGTACAGTAGTGTTGAGAGAAGGTGTGTACATGCAATTGTAGTTCTAGCATTATGGGTCAGGAATGCTTTGTTTGTAGAGGCTACCTAGCTTTTTGTTAGTATTTTTAATGGCCAGATTGATGTGTGCATCAAATTTGAGCTTATTGTCAATAGTAATACCTAGTAGTTTTGTCTGGGCTTCTGGTGATATGGGAGTACCGTTATTAGACTGGTTAGTAAAGGTGCAGGTGGTGGCAGTAGTAGTTGAGGGAGGAAATAGCAGGAACTTGTTTTTTGGGGGGTTGAGTATCAAGCCATTCTCAGTGAGCCATGTTTCCACTGAGTGAAAGTTATCCTGGGTCTTTTTGTAGAGGTCTGGTAAAGTAGGGGCGTTACATATTATAGTTGAATCATCTGCGTATTGTATAAGGCTTGAACCTTTTGCAACTGAGTGGAGATTTGTAAAAATTGAGAACAGCAAGGGGCCCAGTATAGATCCCTGAGGTACTCAGAGTGTTATAGGTAAGAGTGGAGACAAGTTATTATTCCATAGCACTGCCTGTTGTCTATTGTTGAGGTAATTTTTAAACCAGGAGACTGATGAGTTATCTAAGCCTAGGCTTACAAGATGGGAGATTAATTTTTCATGGTTGACCATGTCAAATGCCTTTGATAGGTCTAGGAAGAGGGCTGAAGAAAGATTACCATTATTCCTGTTGTGATTAATGGTATCTATGAATGCTAGCAGGGCGGTGGTTGTGCTATGTCCTGGCCTTTGATAGGTCTAGGAAGAGGGCTGAAGAAAGCTTACATTATTCCTGTTGTGATTAATGGTATCTATGAATGCTAGCAGGGCGGTGGTTGTGCTGTGTCCTGGCCGAAACCCATGTTGTGTAAGAGATATGAGCTCTTGATCAATAAGATGTGTCATTAATTGATGGTGAATACATTTTTCTAATATTTGAGCAAGTGGGGATAATATTGCTATTGGTCTGCAGTTAGATATGTCATAAGAATTTCCCGCTTTGTGTAGGGGTATGATATAGGCAGTTTTCCAGATCAAGGGTACTGAACCTTCTGAAATGGATCGGTTTATTAGGATTGAGACTGGTTTAGCTATTTCATTTGCTGCAAGTTTTAAGAATTCTTTGGGGAGGGAATCTGCTGCTAGTGTTGTTGGTTTTAGTTGGGATAGTAGTTTGCTTATATAGGAGGTTGAGGTGGGTTGTAGCTTAAATGTGGGGCTGTTAGGTTTGGGGGGGCACTAGTAGTATATGTATAGGTTTGGTTTTGGGCAAGGGCAAGTACAGTCTCAGTAAAGAATGAGTTAAATGATTCAGCTATGTTTTCTTTTGTTAAGCCTGTTGTTGGGGGTGGGGTAGTGGTTTTTCTATTTAAGCCTGCCCAGAATTTTTTTGGATTGTTTGAATGTTGGGTTTGATGGGTGATAAAGTAATTTCTTTTATCTTGCATTACTAGTTTCTTAGTTAGATTTCTTATCTGTTGGTATGCTTGCTGTGTTGTTGGGTTTTGTTGGACCTCCAGGCTGTCCAGGCACTGTTCCGGATAACCATGGAACTGTTTTAGATTTAATTCTGGTAGTTCTTGGAGGGGCATGCCTGTTTAGTATCTCTAGGAAGGTAGAGTTGAAGTGTTTGATAGATTCGTCTAGGGGTAGATAATACAGTTGCGACCAGTTGTAGAGCTGTAGATCTTGTAAGAAGTTTGGTAAGTTGAAGTGCTTTTTGTTTCTTATTGTTTGGAGTATAGGGGTTTGGGGGTGGTGGGAGTTACATTTGAGTAGGAAGGTAGTTTGATGGTCACTTTGTGAGTCAGGAATGGTACCTCCTAAATATGAGAAAGGGATTTTGTTTAGGAGAATCCAGTCTAAAAGTGATTCTCTTTTACTATTTTTGTCGACTCTAATGGGTTCTTTGATTAGTTGAGAGAAGCTAAGTAGGTTGATATGATTAGTGGGAGCCTGGGAAGAGCATGTGAGCCAGTCAGTATTAAAGTCCCCTAATAAAATAGTTTCTTGTGGCAAGGTTTGTGATAGCCATTGTAGTAGATTTTCCATGATGGGGATATTATTTGCCTGGGGGAATATGGCCTGTAACTAAGTTGATAGTTTTGTTGTTACCTATTTTGTGCCTAGTTAAGAGTAATTCTGCCTTGTCCAGAGGGGGTAAATTCAACTCAGTTTTAGCTATGGATAGTGTATTTTTATAAAGTAGAGCAATGCCTCCACCTTTCTTCATTGGTCTATCTTGCCGAAGGATACTGTATCCAGGTGGTAGGATCTCTGTATCCTTGGTAATTGGTTTTAGCCATGTTTCTGTCAAACTGATTATATTTGGGAGATATTGTGAGATCAGAGTATGAAGCTCATGTATCTTTTTGTTGATGCTCCTGATATGGTCTGGTATTGATTTGTAGTGTTGTGTTTTTCCTTCCATCTGATTTATATTTATATAGATTTGATTTGAGCAGTGTAGCTGAGAGGATACGGAGTAGATTATTCCGGAACCGATAGCCATCATTAGCTAGTTTAATGGAGGAGGCATTCACTCACTGGTGGAGAGATTTGAGTCCTGACAATGATGCTGGTAATGAGTCCCTATGACCACCCACCCACCAAGGGGGTGGAGGTAGGAACTTATACAAGTGCTATCATTGCCAAGATGCCATGAGAGCACAAGCTTTCCAATGTCTGCCTGAATGATGGCATGATGGCATCTCCAGACACCTCTCATCCTAGTAGATCTAGGATCTTCTCAGCACTAGGGAATGAATGAATGAACTTAACTCCGATGGGGGAGCCTTAATACTTAGCAGACAGATGGGGAAAAACACGTGGAGAAGAAATGAAGAAAGCTTTAGCTTGAACTGTCTTCTCTAGAAATAAAAAAGGGAGGGGGGACATGGTAATGAATACGTAAGCATTAAAGGGGATTTGTGGTGAGATTAGTCTGGACGAGAAACAGACAAAATGTAGGAGGGGACATGACTACCAGATTAAGGGAACACAGTTCATTCTAGACATTGTGATATACTTTTTCACAGAGTGGAGTGGGAGACAAGTGGAATAAATTTCTAGTCTGAATAGCAAAAGCTAAAACAGTTGGGATTTAAAAAAAAAAAACTCTTAAGGTCACTTCCCTAGTCAAAGTTGTGAGATGCAGTAACTCCTGGAGGAAAGCTGAACAAAACTAGCTATAACACTGGTGGATGTCCTTGGCTGTAGTATTCTGGGAGGGAAGATGCCATAAACTAGCTGCAGTACTTACTCTGACATAATTTCCTAAGATTCATGTCAGATGAATGCAAATAAACCAAAAACAGTTTACCGAAACCACCTTTACCGAACATTGAAACAATTTTGGGGGGGGGTGGGGGCAAGCCTACATGCACTCCCCAGAATTATATATACCAACTCCAAGGTTGTGCAACAAGGGAGAAAAAGGCAATCTCAACTTTTGTCTCAGTAGGTTTCGTCAGACTGGCTTTGGTTTCTTTGTGTTTGTGAAATCGCATGTAACCGATTGGCCTGCTCCCATTTTCCTCCTACTGGCATTATTTTTTTTTATTTATGTTATGTTCCTGGTTCCCCTTCCCTCATTTATAGTGTTATTCTACTGTCCCATTGAATGCTTCTTTATTTATCCCTACCTCTCTCCTCCTCTACCCCCTTCTGACTACATTTAAAAGACATTGTTGTCCTGGTCTGCGTTTTCATCCACTGTTTTAGGGACACTATCCCTTGACATGGAGCCTGTCCTTGCTGCATAGCTCTTTTCACTTGCAGGCCACCCCTGGAATACCCCATTATCCTAAACTCTGCTTCTTATCCCACTACTGTTTGCAAGAAGTTAAACTACCTGATCCCTTCATTACTGTAACTGTACTAGTAATGTATACAAGAGTGCTACTGTACTGTTCTAGGCCCTACTCAAGTTTCCTTTCAATTTTCTCCTCTGATGTTCTTCGTGTTTCACTGTTGCAGTCATTTACATTTGGGTTATCTGCCTGCAGGTAGCCCTCAACTGGCCTGAATGTCAAAGTCTTGGATTCCTGCGTCAGATGCTGTCTCTTCTTCCATAACATCAGGTCATCAGGGGTATAAAACATGCAGCCGACGCCATTACATCAGTCATTCTTGCCGCGTGGTGCCTGAAGCAGAAGCAGTTTGCAAATGCCGGTCGGCCGACTCCTGAAATTTTCGTTTTCGAGTTTCAGAACCGAAGTCTTCAAAAAAAGTTAAATACCCCGTTGGGGATCCTTTTTCTTGCTCTTAACCAATGTCAGCAAATGTTAACAATTGTCTTACCTGGTGAAAGCAAATACCTCACAAATATTTTCATTCGTACTGCATTCCTTGCTTAGGCCCAGACATTGACATCCCTCGCTGTCAGTTTTGTGCCTTATTCAACCCCCGAACTATTTGTTGTTGGTCTATTTTTGCAGCAAATTATTTTGGTACTCAGTATAACTATCCAGAAATGGCTTCGGTAAGCCATATGACTACTGACATTCTGAAAAAAACGTAAGGATAAAGACAGACACAGACCGCATAGGTCCAAAACTGCCGACAATGCTTCTGTTAAGCTAGTCGCCAGTTTGCCGGTACTCAGTGAGGCGCTTTCGCAGCCCCTGATACCAGCTACTTCAGATTCGCAGGCTTCTACTGACACCCATTTGTATGCCGCAAGATGCTTCTTCGACTATGGAACCTGCGGATGTCTCTACCTTGGATGGGTCCGGAGTCGCTGTGCCAGCACCGGCTTCTGAGGGTGTATTCAGGCCTACAGATTTGCATTTTAAACCAATGCCATCTTCTTCATCCAGACCTAAAACTCGACTCACTCCTAGAAATCCGATGTCCAATCCGCATGGTCAGGCCCATATGCCTAAAAAACAAATGCTTAGAATGGCTGAAGACCTTATTACTTTAATTAGGGGAAGCCAGCCTTCCCCCTCTAAGAGACCTGGAATGGATTATTCTTCTGATCAGGATTCTTATATTTCTGTTTAGCAGGATTTGCCCTTATCTACCTATGAGGATTCTGATGCAGAGGATTCCATTCCCTCTGCTTCCCCTCCAGAAGATTTTTCTTTTGGTGAAACCTTGCACACTCTTAGGGAGCATTTCAGCTAGCTAAGCCAGGATTACTCTGACTCCAAAAAGAGGTTTAGGAAATTCTTTCTCCTTCCTCAACTCAGGCCTTTAGCTGTCCTTCCTGTTCTGGACATTGTAGATGATGCCTTCTTGGAATCAAGCCTGTCCCCAGCCACTTTACCTCCAGCTCCCAGAAAACCTGACTGGTATTAGAGTACCTGATTCTCATAAGTTTCTCTTCAAGAATCCTACTGCGGATCCAGAGACCATTTCCCAAGGACCAAAGGGCATTAAGGCTACTGCTGCCAAAAATCCTACCTCTTCTGATAGAGATGCTAGAGCCCTGGACAGATTGGGTAAGAAGGTATACACTTCTGCTACTTTGGCCATTAGGGGTTTAAATTGCCAGTTTCATATGTTAAATTACCAGTAGCATATTATGGGATTACTTAAACAGAAAATGATGCTGATATCTGACTGTGCTGAACACAAAGAATTACAGCATTTAATGCATTCTGCTGAACAAGTTGGTAAACATACTTTGCAATGTGATTTTTGACTCTTTAGAAGCATCTTGCAGGGCTGCTGTCAATGGGTCTGTACTTAGAAGGTATGCTTGGCTTAAGGGGCAAAACTTGCCAGATAGTGTCAAAGCTAAATTACTGGATGCTCCCTTAAACCAACACCGCCTGTTTGACAACACAGCAGAAGAAGTCCTCAAAAAGATGGAGGAAAAAAACTAAATCTATGCAGACTGTTAAAGATTTCCTGCAAGTACAGCCTCCCAGATTTAGTAGGCATTGGCCTTCAAAGAATTGGACCTTTCCAGTCTCTTCCCGGCCTTCTCAGTCCAAACCCAGGAACAGCAGACCACCTAGGTTACAGTATCAGGCTACGCACAGGCCTAAGCAGTGGGGCTCTCCCACTTCCAAAGCAGGGAGTAGTAAGACACCCCCCCACGGAAAAATGTCACAATGACTTAACCTTAACCCTTTCAAGCCCTGCTCAAATGCCTGCTCCCTTAGGGGGAAAGCTTGCCCTGCATGCAAAAAACTGGGAACTCATTACCCAGGACAAATGGGTTTTAAATATAGTTTTCCAAGGATACAAATTCCACTTCCACACACTACCAACCCCAAATGGTTGGCCAGGCCTACCCCCAAATCAGTGGGCAGAAGCTCAACAGCAGGTTCTCTCTCTCTCTCTTCTAAATGTCAGGGCTATTCAACCTGTCCCAGCAGAAGAAAGGAGACCAGGTTTTTATTCAAGACTTTTCCTGGTATCCAGAAAAGACAGCGCTTGGCATTCTATCCTGGACCTCTCTATTCTAAACACCTTTTTGATAATCCCAAAATTCAAAATGCTAACACTTCAACAGCTGCTTCCTATGCTAGGCAAAGATGCCTGGTTGGCAACCTTAGACTTAAAGGAAGCCTACCTGCACATTCCAATAAGGGAATCTTGCAGGAAATACCTACACTTCAGGGCAGGCTCCATGCACTATCGGTTCTCTGCACTTCCCTTTGGCTTATCTACTGCGCCCAGGGTATTCACAAAGTGTCTAGCTTTAGCCTGCATTTTGCAGGCAGAGAAATATTCAAATATACCCATACCTAAAGAAACTTCTAACCTCACTGGGGTACACCATAAACAAAATGAAATCTCACCAGCCATGGCCTGAAGTTAAACGCCAAAAAATGTATAGTCATACCCTTCGGGAAAAACAAGGTAACCCCAAGCTACCATATAGGTGGCAATCCACTAAGCACAGAAGAGGTTATCAGGGACCTGGGGACCCAGGTTGACAGTGGCCTTTCTTTTGACACTCACATTGCTAAAGTGGTTAGAAAGACCTTCTACATTGCCCACCTGATCATGAAGGGATTCACATCCAGATCTAGTGAGGTCATTGTTCCCCTGTACTCTTCACTTATCAGACCAATGATCGAGTACAATGCCCCATTCGGGATGTATCTCACCCGACATCTGCAGCAATTGGAGAGACCCCAAAAGTTCCTCACCAAAAGGATAAAGGGACTCCAAAATCTGTCATATGCTGCCAGATTGAAGAAACTCCAGCTCTATTCAGTCGCATACCGTCTGCTCAGAGGTGACATGTGCCTGACATACAAGGCCATGTCCAACCCGAATTAATGGACATGCTCCACCTCAAAAATCCAAATCCACCAAAACCACTAGAGCAAGCGACTTAAACCTTAGCACGGATATAAATAGGACGTGCTGGAGGGATAGATTTATCACTCAGAGACTCCCTATGCTGTGGAATAAAATCCCGGTCCATGTGAGGCAGAGCACCTCGCTGACTCTGTTCAAGAGAAATCTAGACCTGTGGATGGGAGATCGTAGGTTTACCCCGGGAATCATCTCTGGGTCACTGCTGGACAGAGGCACAACAAACTAATGGGCACAGTATTTTTTCATATAAGGGGTGGCGTAAGCCACAATAATTTGGGCTAGGCTTATAAATGCCTTAGGGCAGATAGCCTAGTATAAACCTATGAACCTATGAACCTAGTGCCCTGCCAAGAGATTGTATTCCTGGGAGCAAGCTTGAACACAACTTCCCAGATGGCTTATTTCACGCCAGATAAACAAGGGCATTTGACAACCTACTTCAAACTACTGGCCACAAAGACCCAGCTATCTGCAAGGAAAATTTTGCAAGGCCTGGGGTTCATGGCCTCTTGCATTCTACTAATTCCATATGCAAGACTGCATATGAGGAAACTACAATGGTATCTAAAAAGCCTATGGTGTCAACATTCTCAGGACCTGGAATCAATGATTCCTATCATTCCTTGTGTAAGGACAGAGTTATTTTGGTGGACAGAGACCTGCTACCACAACAAGGGGCTCCCTTTCACTCTACCCCCCTGCCTCTCAAACCCTAACAACAGATGCATCAGACTATGCATGGGGGGCTCACTTGGCAGGGCAGTACATTCAGGGCAAATGGAACCCGAGTCAGATGCACCTGCATATCAACCAAAAAGAAATGTTAGCTGTACAGAATTCCCTAATGGCCTTCATAGACAACATCCTTCCAGGACAATTATTGATAAAGACAGACAACACCACAGTTATGTGGTTACATAAACAAGCAGGGAGGATCCCACTCGTACCCTCTCTGCAGACTAGCCATGGATCTGTGGAACACAGCCTTGAGCTACCAAGTGCACCTACAAGCTCAGTTCCTGCCAGGAAAGCTAAATTCACTTGGCAGATGACCCAAACAGAAATCTCATGGACCCACACGAATGAAAACTGGAACCAAAAATATTCAACCTCTTGAGGAACAAATGGGAGACTCCAGAGATAGACCTGTTTGCCTCCCCTCAGAACTACCAATTGGACAAATTCTGCACAAGGACTTCCCACAGTCAAGCTTGGAAAGTGGATGCCCTGTCCTTTACCTGGGAAAGCCTCTCGGTTTATGCCTTTCCCCCTCTGCCTCTCCTCTCGAAGGTGCTGCTAAAGATCAAACAGGACAAACCAAGGACAATACTGATTGCACCAGACTGGCCTCGCCAGCACTGCTACCCCCTCTTGTGCAGTATTGTACTGCTAGAGCCATGGCACCTACCTCAGGCACCTTCCCTGCTGTTTCAGCAGGCGGGCCAGATTCTGCACCCACAGCTTCAAACCCTGAACCTTGCAGCTTGGCTAATTCCTTGAGCTCTCCAATAACATCCCATAGTAAGCAGGTGCTAGATGTCATTCTGGAAGCAAGGAGGCCTAGTACTAGAAAATTCTATGCTGAAAAGTGGAAAAGATACTGGTCCTGGAGCCAGACTCCAGGGATGAGCACAATGGTGCCAAGCTTACCTTATATTCTTCAGTACTTAACAGAAATGCTCCACAAGGGCCTATTCTTCTCGTCAATTAAAATTCATGCCTCTGCCATTTCAGCACATTATAATACTGAACCTCCCCACTTCTCTCACCCCCAGCTATAGCAATTCCTCGGAGGGGCTAAAAATTTAAGACCCCCCCCCCCCCAGGCGAGCTCCTACTCCAGCCTGGGACCTTAACTTTGTATTGGAAAAGCTCACTCTCCCTCCATTTGAACCAGCTGCAACTGCAGAGTTGAAATTCCTTTCTTAGAAAACCGCCTTCCTTCTAGCCATCACTTCAGCAAGAAGAGTGTCTGAATTACAGGCCCTCATGGCAGTGGAGCCCTTCATTATATTCCATACAGACAGGGTTTCCCTCAGGACCAATCCTTCCTTTATGCCCAAGGTGGTGTCAAGTGTGGCCCTAAATCAGTCCATTCATTTGCCTACCTTTTTCCCTAATCCACAAAACAAAGGAGAACGAATACTGCACTCTTTTTGGACGTGCACAGACAACTTAGATTTTATTTGGACAGGACTAGGCCTCTCAGAAAATCTGGAACAGCTGCTAGTTGGCTTTGCTGCAGGGGCAGAGGGGAATGCCATTTCAAAGCAAACCATTTCTAAATGGATAGCCCATTGCATTCATTTCTACTATAAGTACCATGGAAAACCTACCCCACAGGGGATAAGATCACATTCCACCAGGGCTGCATCTACCTCTACAGCCTTTCTCAGAGGTGTCCCTACCAGGGACATCCTAGAAGCTGCTACCTTGAGCTCTGTACATACCTTCACCAAGCATTATCACTTGCCCATTTTTTCTAAATCCAGAGCTGGTTTTGCCACTGCAGTCTTGCAGGGCTTAATAGCTGGTCCTAATGCTCTTTAACTTCCTCCTCCCTTCCTTAGCTTTGAGAATCAACCCAAATGTAATGACTGCAACAGTGAAACACGTAGAACATAGTACAGTTGTGTACACTTGCCATAAATGTAGATGTTCGAGTGTATTCACTGTTACAGTCCTGGTTACCCTCCCTCCAGCCCCCTGACTTCTCTTGCCTCTACCTTTCCTTCTTGTTTTAAGCTTTCTGGTACATTTGCTTTTGATGGAGGTGTAACATATTATATAATTGCTTCCCATTGAGGAGGCACCTGACATCTGGTGCAAGAAAAATGGATGTAATGGCGTTGGCTGCATGTTTTATACCCCTGATGACCTAACGTCATGGAAGAAGAGACAGCATCCGATGCAGAAATCCAAGACTTTGATATCCAGGCCGGCTGAGGGCTACCTGCAGGCAAATAACCCAAATGTAATGACTGCAACAGTGCATACACTCTAACATCTACATTTATGGTAAGTGTACACAACTGTACTTTCTTCTTCCCCTATCTCTCCCTTCAGGTCATTAGTTCCCATGTGTATTAGTATAGCTGGATATACTCTTCACTTTGTATTAGTTTTAGCCAGTATTTGGCATTTTCTGGTATGGGTTAAGTGCAGGAACTTTTCCATCACTATCCGACTGCTCTTCTCCCCTCAGCTCCCCACCAGGTAGTTCTAGTAACGGAGTCCTCCAATGCCTGAACCACTTTTTTCTTTCTAGGCAATAGCTTTGTCTCCTTTCACCTTCCTCTGTACCCTAAATCCCAGCCAACCCTTTTTTGCCCCCCTTCTATCTACATCTCCACCTTCCAGATTTCCCCTCTTCCCTCCTTTTGCTTGCTCAGTACTGCCTCCTGCCTACCTAACTCTAGTCTCATATCCCCTTTTTCCCTTCATACCTCTACCTGTAAGACTTTATCTACTCCACCCACCTCATCAGCAAGTTTCACTACTCTTCTTGGCTGCTTCCAATCCTGTCTGCCACCACTGTCCCCCCATATGCTTGCCACGCATTCCAGTTGTCTTTTCTGTCTTCTTCCAGTTTTTCCTATACTTGCCACTCTCAGCTACCTCTGACCAAGCCGTACATTCCCTAATTGCTCCTCTTCTCTGCCTTTTTTCTCTGAAGTCCTTCTTTGTTTTAATTCCTTTCCCACGTAGTCCTGTCTACCACCCTTCACTTGTCACCTACCTGCTAGTCCCTCTCTGCCCATCCTCTCCACACTAGCCGTCTCACTGCTCTAACTCTGACTGTCCCCTGAAGCTCCATATTCACCATCACACCAGACATCCATTTCCTCTCCAAAGCTTCCTAATTCCAACCCCTGCCTTGCAATCTGAACACCTAACCTGCCTTCTCACTCCAGCCTACACTACTTTACTTCTGCTTCAGTCTGCTTCCACTCGCGTATGTTCCTCCATTGTATTTTCAGCTGTCCATATTAAATTGGTTCTTTCCTCGTCCGATTCTCTTAGTCCTAACCAAGTGGCCAAGCAATCCCTACCCATCCATTTTCCCTCATAATCCCTAGTTCTTGTCTCCTTGCTGCCTGCTTCAGTTTTTCAGTCTTGAGCACCTTAATATACTACATGTATTTGTCCTATTTGCTGTTGCATTTACATTGGGAAGTTGACACCAGTAAGAACTTATTCCATCCAATTGCTTTTATGTGAATGTAGATTTGCCTATGCCACATGTGAAAATTCAGTAAAGGCATTTGAAAAAAATGCACTTTTCCAGAGCTATGCTGTCTAACAGAGATGCTTCTCACTTCTGAGATCTTTTTAGTGAAGAGAGAGTGCTGTTACAACTTAACAGAGAGATGCATTTTCCAGTACAGTGCAAGAGTAGTCCCACTTCTTAAGCAGCTGTTAAAAAAGCAAAAAGAGTAAAAGTTTGATGTTAATGTATCTCTGCTGCCATCATGTATTTTTTTCTTTGTAGAGATCCAAGGATTCTCAGAATATGTGCTAATTATTTGTTATAAGCAGTAAGATATGCCACCATTTACAAGTGTGTATATTTAAAAGGTTATGCTCAACACCTAGTTTTGGTATCAAACTGAACTCTGCTTATGCATTACTGTTTTAAGATGGTTTATTATTCTTTTTTTGTTTGTTTTTATTGTGACTTTATTGAACATTTACCTCATATTATTGAAACTGTTGTGTAACTATCACTGTTTTCAAGGAAGATACTGCGCTTTATCAGCTGTATTCCCAACTAATAGCAAACTAATTTAACTGCTTACTATATGCTTAAACTGGGATGTAATGTAATTCCTTATAGTTTGCAGACATTCAGCTGCTATAGTGTAGTAATGCCTTGTACTATATATTCTGTTCTAGGTAATACTGTCATACGTTACAGTGGCAGTTTTAGCCAGGCCAAGCTGGGGATTGTAGATTAATCTTGGTTGAGCACTGCATATATGCCTAGATGCTTGTTGGCTTTGAACATATTTTAGTGTCAAATTACTGCATAGAGTTTGTAATTTAACTCAGTAACTGTAGTGTTATTAGGCTGTTTTACCTATTTCTTTCCACTCCTTTCTTATATTGCACCAATTATAAATACAGTCCTAATGCCTCCAGCATTCCCTTGATCACCTTTTCCTAATCTTCTCTTTTTATTTCCATTTACAGTTGTCAGCTAATGCAAACACTGTGGGGCATCCCTTTAGCAGTTCCCTACCATCCCTATAGCAGTTCTCTACCTGCAAGCTGCATCTGCAAAAGTCTGTGGCTGGTTTACTTAAACTACAGGAACATTACAGTGTATGTTAATGATTTAACCCTTCTATGATTGTAAATTTCATTAGAATGTATTCAGGGAGTGCACACTACTGGTAACCCCCACCCCCACCCCCACCAGAGATCTCTCTAAACCCAACACTTTCTAGTTTGGAATCATTGTTTTCTTGTCCATATTTCTCCCACTCCATACTCACTCCTGGCATAAGGTTTCTATTTCTCTAAGAATTCCTAGTCTACAAAATTGTCAGCTACATAGGTACTTTTCACAGTACCTGGTAGTCTGACTCTTCCTTGCTGTGCAGTTATAGAACTTGGCTCTGCAGTTATTTCTGTTTTTGCCTTCCCCTTTTGTACCTCACTCCTTCTACTGTTGTCTTCTTCTGAATTTGCTGACCTCTACTCCGTTATAAATCTCCTTTCCTTCTAGCTGCTCTTCTGCTAGGCCTTTCTTTTTACCTTGTTCTCTCTCTCATCAAAGAATTTGAATTGGCTTATTCCTAACCCTACCTAAAAAGTAGCTTACCCCTGCCCTCTAATCTTTAAAGGTTTACCATCAAAACACCCCCAAAATTGTATTACCTATAGGATACTAACTGTAAAAAGTGTAATACAAAAGGACATCATCTAAAGGCTTCACTTCCTATAAATTTAACCTATAAGCTAACATAATTAAATGCATAAAAAAGTGCCATACCACCTACCTAAGTGCTCTAAGGCCGACTAGAAAACCTTGGGATTTGCAGTAGCCTCGCTCTGTTTGCCCTCGCTACACTCGGGCTCACTGCGCTCCCCTCCCTACCCCCAATTTCCACCCACCCACACTACATCTTCATTTCTACTTGATTAGCCACTCCTCCACCTACTAACTCCTATCACCTCTTGCTGTGATAATTATTCCCCACCCAAACCTTCTACCTACATCTCACCAGCACCTATCAACATTCATCTGGCAGCCTCCCACCCCCTTCCAATACACTTACCTAACCACACTATCTTCTGGTACTGCAGTTCCAGGTATAACAGTTTCTTATCTCTCAAGCCACATCCCAAACAATGTTGCACTGCTTTTTGCTACCCCATCCTATTGGCCCCATACTTCCTTATCTTATATGAAAATCAGCCTCTCACAGGACTTCAAGTCTGTCACCCAAGTTGTCAATCATCCCACCTTCAACCACAGTTACAGTACCAGGACATATCCAACATCTTGTTCTCACTTCCTACACATCAACTCTAGGAAAATTAGCACTAGAATCAAACTCTACCACAAACTTGTAGACAAATTCCTGAAACTTCTCTCTAAGCTTAGGCCTAGCCTATTACTTGGTGGAGACATACACCCCAACCCTGGCCCATCCACCTTTAACACATACTCCCCCTCTACCTGTAACCTAAACTACAAACCTACAATTTCCAGGCCATCTAACTCTCTCCTAACTTGTCATCTTAATATTAGAAGCATTAATAACAAGGTACATGAACTACATGCACTCCTTGCTGTTCACTCTCCTGAGATTCTCTGTCTATCAGAGACCTGGTTAAAACCTACCACTACAGACAATGAAGTACTACCTCCTGGGTATAACATACACAGGCTGGACCTTGCTTCCAGAAAGGGGGATGGGGTAGCTATACTCTATAAATCAGAGCTGAATGTAACCACAGATGTAGTACAACCACCTCAGCTCAACAACTTGCAGATTCTAGCCACCAAACTGCAACTTAACAAAAGTAAATGTATTTATATAATTTGCATGTATATTTCCCCAGGTAACAATATGGCTACACTTGAAGAAACCTTACACTGGATATCTAGTCACTACCCCCAAGAAACCCTACTTCTTGGACACTTCAATATAGAATGGGCCACCTGTTCATCAGAATCCCCAACCACCCATATTAACCTACACTCAGTTACTCAAATCATGAACACCCCTACTAGGGTAGGTAAGCCCAACCAAAAAGAAAGCATACTTGATTGGGTACTCATGAATAGTCACCCCCATCTGTATACCTCTGGTACCCTCTCCGATAGTCTAAGCGATCACCATCTCACATATATAATTAAGCACAAAGCTATCAATCCCAAACAACCCTTACTAAGAAATGTTAGAAATAACAAAAATTTTGACTCTGTCAAATTCCAACAGGAACTAAAATCATATAATTGGTCTATTTTAAAACTCCTCCCCTTAGAGGAAGCAGTTGTGTACTTTAACAATAAATTCCTAGAGATCCTTGACTTACACGCACCTATTCGCTCAAAAAGAGTAAAGGCAAAAACTGCACCATGGCTTTCAAAAGAGACTAGACTCAAAATTAGCCTTAGAAACAAAGCTTCGGCTTTATGGCGTTCAATTAAACACCCCCAAGATCAAATTAAATACAGGCAACTTAGGAACGAAACTAAAAAATTCATACTACAAGACAAAAAAACAATACTACTGCAAATTACAGACAGAAAATCAAAATAACGCTCAGAAGTTTTGGGCAGGCTTGAATAAACTACTACACCCTAGACAAACTACTACCCCCATCCCAGTTGCCACTACTGATAAACCCCAGAGGATTTTTCAAATAGTTTTAAGCGATTCTTTACTGAGACAGTTCAGGCCCTAGCCAGCCAACTACCTCCTAGCTCCCTTGGCCTAGAAGGTACCACCTCTAGAAACCTACTCTCATTTAGTTTTCAACCTGTCACCACATCACTTATCCATACCCTAATCAAAAAACTAAAACCCACCACACTATCGGCTGACCAACTTCCTGCTTAATACCTACAAAGATCAGCTGATGCTATTGCATACCCGGCATCGATACTTATCAATCGAACCATAGAAGAAGCTAAAATTCCCACTATCTGGAAAATGTCCTATGTAATCACACTCCATAAAGGAGGTAGCTCTACTGAATTCTCCAACTATAGGCCTATAGCTATACTCTCTCTGCTTGCAAAGATTATGGAAAAATGTATTCAGAGACCGTTCATGCACCACCTAATCCATAACCACTTCATGGCAGATAGCCAGCATGGTTTCAGACCTCACAACAGTACTACCTCAGCCCTACTAGCCTTTACCAACACCATAAACCCTAATTGAAACATTAACCATATTTCTTCAGCCCTCTTCTTGGATCTCTCCAAGGCATTCAATATGGTTGACCACCAACTATTAATCCACACCCTGCAAACACTCAGTCTAGATCCTAAAGCCCTTCAATGGTTTAAATCCTATTTAGGTGGTAGACAGCAGGCTGTTCTTTGGCAGAATAAACTCTCTAACCTACTACCTAACATCCTTGGAGTACCACAAGGCTCTATACTAGGGCCTCTCTTATTTTCCATTTTCATCAACGATATGAATACTTTCATCCCAAAAGTCAGCTGTATCCAGTATGCTGATGACTCTACCCTGATTTGCTCGGCCACATCTGCAATAGAGTTACAGTTAGCCACCCAGACCACCTTTAACACAATAGAAAACTGGCTTTCCCAACAACATCTGATTCTAAATCCTAAAAAAAACTAAAATGCTGTTATTATTATCTACACAAAGGTTTACTGCCATTAACTTTATAATAAAAGCAAATGATGGAACAATAATCTCCCCTGACCTCTCCACTAAACTATTAGGTGTCATTATAGATAATAATCTAAAATTCAATCTACATGTTAACCAATTAATCAAAACCATCCACAAAAAACTAGGATCACTTTACCTTCCTAACCCCCCCCCAGCCCAAGTTGCCATAGCTCGATCTCGCCTTATCTCTACTCTTCTGTATGCATCCCCTCTTCTCTGTAATGTTAACAAGACTGTCATGAGCAAACTCTCATTCTGTTATAACCGCATTGCCAGGTTTGCCACTGGGTTACCTTTTAGGACACATCACTGCATCAATCTAATCCGGCTTGGATGGCTTGAACTACCCAGTCTAATACTATATAACCAATTGGTTATGGCCCATAAAATCATATATAACCCTAACAATACCCCTGCACTTAAAGATCTTGTCACCCTCTATAATAATCCTAGACTGCTGCATTCATCCAACAGACTCCTTATTCAGATATGTAAAACTAATAACTCAGCCGGTGACTCACTCTTCGTAAATTCTGTAGGTAGATCATGGAACTGTCTACCAGCTGATATTACCTTACTATCTTCACATGGTCAGTTCAAAACTAGGCTCAAACACCACCTGGGAACAGACTAGCTATGCCACTGTATCAAGCCTGGTTAACCTATCTCTGGAATGTGTAAATCTGCTAGGTAGCCTACTGTGTAATTTTATCCGATTCTCTCGCTGAATAACACTACCTGACGATTTGTTATAATGCTTGCTCTTCTAATCACTGAAATATTCTATATGTAATTTGTATTGTCTGCCCATCTAATCTCTGTAAATAATATATTTGTTATTTGTAATATGTGACATGTTATGATGATTTGTTATTCCATGGAGCTTTTCTCCCCGGGCCTCTGCTGAAAATGGACATGCTTCCAGTCGGACTATTCCGGTCAACAAATGTAAAATAAAATAAATAAATAAAATAAATCCAGTATCGCAGAGAGTTCTTAGTAAATCTCTGAGTTATTGGGAAAGAATCATGGATCCACTCATTTAAGGGGAGGACATGGTATCCACACTTCCTTGTCCAGCAGAGCCTCATGAGCAGTAAACAGACTGAAAACCATAGATACATGCACTAAACCTTCCTGAGTGATTGGGTAGCACAGAGACATTCACAACCATATATATATATATATATATATATATATATATATATATATATATATATATATATTACCGGGGTAGGGCATCGATCACAAATTATCATGTCCTGGCCCAGCCTCATATACTTGGTCAGTACATTCTCTTTTACAGATGTATTTTCCATCTCCGTAGACTCGAGCAAATAATTCTGCATCAAATGTATATTTTCCAGTTCTAGAGTCTTTGTTGACAGTTGACATGTCAGATTTCTACAACTCCGCAGACCTGCACGAACCCTTCTGTACCAGATATCTGCTGTCTAACCCTTGGTAGCCATTTTTTTACATGAATTCTAAACTGCATGGACACTCGTCCAACTCTTTCTGCAGTTGTTATTGATGTTAATTCATCTTCCCATTCCCAGTCACAGATTTGATGGTAGAATCACAGTAGAGTGTCCATTATATAAAACTGTACCTTCCAAATGCCTCAAGCCCTCAGATATTGTGTTACCTCTTTAGTTGTACCTTTGTGCCCCAATTTCATTGTATTGCACTTCACGTCGTAGGGTCTACCTGTTTTCATTACTTGTGTGCTTTAGTGTTAGAGTTCCCACCACTGTTTGAAGTGATTGAAGAAAAATACTGGCAACTGTAGGGTGTGGATTATGTCATAATTAGCTTCATGTGCATATTCATAGTCAAACAATTTGACATAATTTTAATTTATTAGGATTGATGTCTAAAAGCTTGAAGTCTAGTATAACATACCTAGAGGTGGGGATTTTGCATTTTGGTTTGATTATAAGGAATATTACTGGGTTACATTACTTCAGGTTGACTGGTATCCAGGACTGAATAGAACTATCAACAGCAAAACAGTTGTAAAACTTAAATGAATGTAAAAGGACTAGCTTTCTGTTTAATTATGTGTTGCGTTTCCTTGGCTGGCTTCCATCATTTAATCACTCTTTAAATGCTTTGCTACGTTTTAACTATACTTTTTTGGCATCTGATGAAGCTCAGTTTCTAGGATGAAAGCTTGAGCATTTTACCAACTTTCTATTTAAAAAAAAATATTCCTTGGTGTTTCTGAACCGCATTTTGTTTTTATATCTCAGGAATTGCTGATATTCATTATTTGCACTGTGCAGGGTCCTGGCTAATCTGAATAGAACCAGGTGTTTATGCAGGTGGGGGCGTTGGATTGTTTTGGGTTAGGTAAACTAAAACAAAAAAGTAACATACTATTTTTTAGACACCTTTATTGAATTATCACTTATGATATAGGCAAGTTTAGATTATATAAAAGTAATCAAACTGTACTAACAAGTTCACATTTACAAACATTATACTTCACATATATTGCTATATGTCATGTCACCTAAGCAACATTACATAACTTTTTCAATTCCTGCCTTTTTTTTAAACAAGAAACATCTTAGCCTATGACGTATGTGATGATTTAATAATCATACATTTATATAAATGATAACAAAGCACACTGACACAGTCCTAGTTGCAAGCATTTGACATCACCATCCATACTGACACACTCCCAGGTGCAAACATTATACATCCTTCATAATCTATTCAGCCATTTTCAGTCAAAAATTACATAGCTCATTTAAGTCCTGTCCTACCTTCTTTTAAACCTAATTTCTCCCCTGTATGTATTATTCCCAGAATTCCCATTTTTCCTATGTAGTTTGTTTCTACCCTTTTCTAAATTCCAGTTGTTTTATCTTTTGTTACTGTATTCACTACTTCTAGTATAATTGGTTTAGATTTTGATTTCCATTTTCCAGTGATTGCTTTTTTGGCAGCCGTCATAATTAGTTACAGCAAGACCTTGCCATATCTAGGCAGTTCTGATTCTCTGTCATAGTTCAGAAAAATCATGTCCCTCGTCACACCAATCTGCCCATAGAACATCTCCGACAATTTATCCCGCAGGGAATCCTTAAAGTCTGCCAACTTACTGCACTCCCAGAAAATATGTTCCCAATTACCTCTTTCTTCCCCTTAACACCTCCAACATTTACTGTCTACCTAAAAATTCTCTAGAGTTTGAGGTATAAAAATATCTATGTAAACTTTTCCAAGCAAAAATCCTAAATCTTCTAGATTTTTTTGCATATTTGGGAGATATACATATGGCTTCCCATTGTTTCTTTGTGAATTGCTTATCTAATCTCTCTTCCCAGTCCTTTCTAACCTTCTCTGATTGATTCTTATAGTTATCCTGCAATATTATATGTGCTCTAATTATTCCTCTTTTAATGGCAGCTTCTGTTCTGAATTCTACTAAAACCTGTCCCAGTGCTGGGCTTTTGTTTAGGACCCCCCCCATTTCTTTCTCTCTGCCTATACACTGATTTTCAGTCCTTGATAGGGAAGGCAATCTCTAACCTGCAGTCCAAATACATTTTTGGTGTCTTCCCCATTCTATTACCTTTCCCTCTCTAGTTATTTGCTCCCAGTACCTTGGTTTCTTTGCCAGTTTTCTCCAATAAATTCCAGCCCTCTCTTACCTATTGTCTGTATCCCTAATTGCAGTCATCACTGTCAGCAGAATATCCTTTCTCCATTCCCATGTTGGCTTAGTTCTTAGGTACTTTCTGCTACTTTATAGATATAATATTCTGTATGGTTATTGTTATTCTCCTTAAAGACCTGCATCCAAAATCCCAGTCTCTCCTTGTTTCTTGAGCCCCCCTCCCCGTTTCATCACCCCTTTCCACTTTGAATTATAGTTTTCAGCTTTTGCTATGTACATGAGCCTTAACTGTGTAGCTCTGAAATACCCCCTCAAATTGGGTAATCCCAATCTGCCCAGTTGTAGTGGAAGAATAAGCTTATCCCGCTTGACTTTTGCCATCTTTAACTCCCAGGTAAAGTCCTTCAGCTCTTTATTAACTGCTATCCACAACTTCTCCTCTGGTTGATAAAAATGTGATTGACCTGTGTTTAAGTCTAATGTTTCTAAAAACAGTTTAACTGCTTGTATCTTACTATCCATATCCATATAACAGAGCTTCCATTTTCTCAGGTTTTGTATTATCTTTTGTTGAGTCTCTTCCCACATATCCTTAGATGCCACTCCAGAATAATTTTTAATCCATACTCCTAAATACTTTATTTTATCATGTCCCCATAAGTATGGATATTGCTGAACCAATTCATATGTGAGTAAGTAATTTACCCCTATTGCCTTTGTTGTAACCTAATTAACTCTGTATCCCAAAAAGATTTGAAAATGTCTCAAAATGTTCCACAACACTGTAATGCCCCTCTCTGCTTTTGTCAGGTACAAAATTATGTCATCTGAAAATAGAGCCAGCTTTTCCTAACTACCAAAGCAATTATATCCTTGAATATCCCTTATTTTCTTTGCCAGTAATTCTAAATAATAATTGGGAAAGAGGACAACCCTGTCTAGGTTCTCTGCTCAAGCAGAAATTATCACAGAGGAACCCACCCACTTTAAATTTCACCTCCTATCCCTCATATATGCTCCTAATCAACCTTATATTTATTTTCAGGAACTGCAAATGCTTCCATTGCCCTAGTCATAAACAAGCAGCTTACTGTGTCAAATGCTTTCTCTGCATCAAGACCCACCAACAACAATGCTATTTTCTTACATTCTGCTTCCCTCTGGATCATCAATGTTCTGTTAATGTTGTCAAATGTTTAACTCCCCTCCACAAAACCACATTGATCCACATCTATTGATTTTGGCATTACTTTTGCCATTCTTTTAGCCATTATAGACACGAATAATTTATAATCGTGGTTTAATATTGAAATGAGGCTGTATAAAGCTGTATCTGATGTATCTTTACCCTCTCTAGATACAGCTACCACTGCTTGTTTAAAGGATGTTTGTACTTCTCCTCTTAAAATACTTTTAAACTGATAAAGATCTAGAAGGTTTTGTTTTTCCCTCCTAGCTTCCAAACTTCCACAGGAATACCATCTATTCCTGGTGACTTTCCTGTTGATTGGTTTTACATCAGAATTTGTATCTCCTCTCCTCTTATCCTAATCGCTAGTAATTGAGCCTCCTCTACCTCTAACCTCGGTATATTCAATTCTTCCATGAACATTTCCATTTGTATCTTTTCTTGATTTGTATATTTCTCAGCTTTGTACAGACTTTCATAGAATTTCTGAAATATTTCTAATACCTCTACAGGATCTCTTTGTTACCTTCCTTGTTACAGGCTCCCTAAGCTTATTGACAGCCTTTTCTACTTCCTGTTGCCTTTTGTCTTTCCTCCTTAGCATGTACTTCATCAAAAAATGATTTTGTCCCTGCAGAGAAGAGCACCTTAAAGACAGCTGGGTACAGCAGTTTGAATCTCACAGCTGCGTCTGAACATTCCCTGAATAGTGCAATGCATTTACCTCTCTTCTGCCTGGTGTACAATGAGTAATCATTCTTCACAAACACTCTGCTGTCTCCCAATTTTAGTACTTTTGTCATTCTGCCACAGTTTTGTCAGAATCCACTCCTCCTCTTGGTTGGATTGCATCTTTACTATTAAGGGTCTAGATTGTTTTCTCATAGCACACAAGATGTGCCCCTTCAACAAACAGCTCCTGCTGTAGAATACCAGTCCAGTTGTTTATTTGTGTTTCATAAAGTTAACGCAGTCTGTTCCTTCCAGATTCTCTGGAATAGCTGAAGTAAATAAGTTATGTACTCACCATAATGTTCCATCTTCATTTGTTTTCAACCTGCAGGACATTGATCTGGGATTGATGTGACTCGGCTGCATTTTCCAGCATCGGATCTGAGCTCTAGCTCTTCCCCTAGTCTCCCTCCTCCCCTCAGATCGAGTTTGCTGCCAACCGTAGCACCCCAACCTGATTCAAGTTCTTAGCCTTGTACAAAAATTTTCAGCAGGTGTCATAAAAAGCACAAGTAATGCCAACTTAAAGGATGTGTCTCTTCCGGCCACTCCACCACAGAGCCCATGTCAGGCAGGGGGATGGAGGGATGGATGATTGAAAACAACTGAAGAGCAACAACGCGGATGGAATGGTGCGGTGAGAACATAAATTCTTTATCTGAAGTTGTCTTCATTTGATCTTCAACCTGTGGGACAGGGTCCCTGGCTACCAAACACCTGGGAGGCCCTAATGGAAGGATATTCTGGAGCACGGTGGAGCCAAAAGATGCCCTGCGTCTGGACAGAAGATCCAACTTTTAATGAGAGATGAAAGTATGCAAAGATGCCCAAGTGAGTGCAGAGCAAATGTCATCCAGTGAAACTCTGGACCAGAAGGCAGGTGAAGTAGCCATAGATCTAGTAGAATGTGCCTTGATATGACCTGGTGGAGATGAATCTTTAGCTGAATACACCAGGACTATACACGGAGACATTTAACGAACAATGGTGACCTTCAATACTGGTTTTCCCTAAAATGGGCTTTGAGTAGGAAACAAAAAGTTGATTAGACTTATGAAAAGATTTTGTTCTATGCAAGTAAAAACGTAGCTGCTTGTGGACGTCCAACAAGTGCAACTTGTACTCTCCCGTATTCTGAACATTCGGAAAGAAAACAGGGAGATTGATTACTTGATTAATGTTTGATTCCGAAGCTACTTTTTGAAGGAAAGATGGATTAGTGTACAAGGATACCCTGTCTTTATGGAAGACCATATAAGGAGGCTTAATCGATAAGGCTTGGAGCTCCGGTACTCTTTTGGCTGACGTAATGGCAATCAAGAAGGCCGTCTTCCAAGACAAGAACTGCAGATCCACTGAAGGTGCAGGTTCGAAGGGGAAGAAACTAAAGCTTGAAAGACCAGTGTAAGATCCCAAGATGGCATTGGGTCCTTAATCGGAGGCCTGAGTAGAACGGTACCTTTAAAAAGGCTTTACAAATCTTATAAGAGTCTAGGGAAGCCGAATTATCTCCTACATGGAAGTTAGATATAGCTACCAGTTGGAACTTAATCATAGAAAAACTGGCACCTTGTTGAAAAATGCTTGCCAGAAATGCTAAAATAGCTGGAACTGGTGCAGCAAAAGGATCGAAGTCATGCTGAGATGCCCAAATAGAAAAGCATTTCCACTTACTAGAGTAAACCTTCCTAGTGGAAGATTTATGAGCCACAACTAATATCTTCTTAACTGAAGAAGATAACCCAGGAGTCCTAACTATCAAGGGAACTGGAGCAGCCAAGCGGTAAGCTTTAGACTGGCTAGATCTGGGTGTGGAATCTCTGAGAGTTGAGAAATCAGATCCAGAGCCAGATCTAATGTCCAGGGAGGACACACTACATGAGACCACAGAGAAGGGAACCATACTTGGTGAGGCCAGAATGGGGCAATGAGGATGACTGAGCTCCTCAGCCATTGAGATTTCTGAAGGAATTTTGGAATCAGGGGAAGCGGAGGATAAGCATACAAAAGTCTGGAGGGCCAAGCATGAACCAGAGCATTTCTGCGGACTTTCCCTGGTGGGGGTTCAGAGCATAAAACTCACTGCACTTCATGTTGGAAGGAGAGGTGAACAGATCGCAGCAAGGCTGACCCCACTTTAGAAAGATCTCCTTTGTTACTGAAGGATTCAGAGTCCACTCGTAAAGCATCAGGATAGACCTGCTATGCTTGTCTGTTAGAATGTTGGACCTCCCCAGAATGTGCGTTGCCACCAGAAAACATCCGGTGGAAATTGCCACTACCACATTTTTGCCTTCATAACGCAGGGGATAAGACCTGATTCTACAATCATCCCTAGAGGAAGATGGACATGAAGTGCCTGCAACGCCAAGAGCACTGCCCTCATCTCCAGGATACTGATATGCAACTGGGTCTCCAGGGAAGACCACGTGTCTTGGACTGTCCTTCCCAAGCAATGCCCCCCCCACCCAACTAGGGAGGTGTCTGTTGTCACCATGGTCAGCAGGGCAGAACGAATAAATGGACGACCCCAATGAAGATCTGGGGATTGAATCCACCAGAGAAGAAACTTCCTGCATGCTCGAGATAAGCAGACAGGATAGGACAATGGTAGGTCTAGTAATGACCAGTGGACTGCAAGAGTCCATTGGAGCAATTTCATGTGCAGCCAGGCCGTGGGCATGAGGATGATCTTGGCAGCCATGGACCCCAACACCCATAAGACAAATTCCGCTGAGGGCAATTGAGCTTGAAGGATACACAAGACATGATGTTTGAGGAATTGAAGTCTGTCTGGAGTTAGGAAAACTTTGATCTGCATGGTGTCTAACTGAGCTCAGATAAAATCCAGAACTTGAACCGGGTTCAACTGGGACTTGTTGAGATTTATGGTGATGCCCAACTGGTGAGTGGTCTGTAGAAGGAGATCCCTGGCTTGGCAAAGTCGATGCCTAGAGGGAGAGGAAAGGAGCCAATCATCCATGCATGGGAAGACCTGAAAGCCTTGCAGCTGCAGGGGAGCTGCTACCACCACCATCACTTTGGTGAACACCCTGGGGACTGTGGTGAGACCAAAGAGTAGTGCTCTGAACTTTTAATGATTGGACCCGAGCCGGGAGAGGAGGAACCTCTGAGAGCGCCTGTCCATTTTGATGTGTTAGTACATGTCCTGGAGGTCCACCAAGCACATCCAGTCACTCTCTTACAGGAAAGGCTGGATAGATTGGAGAGTGACCATCCGGAATTTTGTTTTGGCAACTGATAAGTTTAGGGTTGAAAGATCCAGGATGGGTCTTAAGTCCTCTGTCTTCTTTGGCACTAAAAAGAATCTGGAATAGGTGCCTAATCCTGACTGATCTGGGGGGATGGGCTGGATGACTCGTGTTTTGAGCAGCTTGGAAATTTTCACTGCTGTCTCCTCCCTTTGCATGGGTGGAACATCTGGGAGGTGTTTGGGAAGAAGTGGCATTTGAATGAAGGGGATTGAATATCCTCTGGATATGATTTGCAACACCCAGTGATCCTCTGTGATGGACTCCCATGGGTGTAGTGAAAGGTGTCCCTCGACTGCCTCCAGAGACTAGCAGTCAGGCAACCCTTTAGGGCTGCTGCACAGGTCTGTTTGGGAAGGAATCCTGATACTCCTGATTCCTAGGACCTCCTCTGCTGTGAGGGCAGCGTCTATCTAATCCCCCTGTGCCTCTGGGAGAAGGCGAGTCCTGAGCATTTTGGGAGTAACTCTGAGACTTCTGGAACTTCATCTTCTTCACCTCACACTGATTCCTGGAAAAGGTTCATTGAGGGGCTGAAAAGCATATTCCGACGGTAGACAGAGTCTTCCCGTCCTTCTCACTCTGGACCAGTGAGTCACGTGCAGTCTTTCCAAAGAGTGTGACATCATCATACAAGGCATTCATAAAAGATGCCTTAAAGGCTTCTGAAAAGGCACAAAGTTGGAGCCAGGTGTGACACCTAATGGAGACGCCTGCTCCAGCAGCTCCTTGTGGTGCCTTTGGTAGTGTGGGAAAGGAACCACATAGAGGTGTTGGAGATAGAGGTAAGAGTGGCCATCTGAGAGGAAAACACCTCCTTCTTCTACACTGACATGGACCCTGGGGCAGACTCTGTGACGTCTTTGACCAGATCGCGCTGCAGCTTGATAACGTGTGCCATATATCTCAGCGCACATACCGAGAACATAGCTAAGGTGTACACCCGCTTCCCAAAATGGTCCATGGTCCCAAGACTCTTGGTCCAGTGGATGGACCATGGTGCTCTCCTGCGTGAGCTCCTTCTTGTTGGTCGCCACCACCATGTCACTGATGGGGGATCCCTTCGACCAGTGCGTTTCGTTAGATGGGGCACTGACGATCTTGTCAGAGCATTTGGGGATGGGCTGCACCATGATCAGCTCCTTCCACGGCCGAGATGTTATAAGCACTACCAGAGGATCCACTGGAGGGAACACTCAGGATGTAGAGGATCCTGTGCCAAACACCTCCAGGAACAATGACTCATCAAGGTTGGGTTTTTAGGCAGACCACCCTCCATGCTAGTGAAGGATCTCCATTGGGGGGTGACCAGGGGAACCCTCCCCCTCCAAGTCAGTGTCCTCCATGAGAGACTCCGTCCTTTTGTGCATATGTGTTCGAGGAATTGGCTCGGGGGGGGGAGGGTCTCTTGGGAAGACTTTTTTAAACTTCAAACCTGCTCCTGTGGCGGAGCTCCCTGGGGCAAAGAGGCAGCAGGCTGTCCCTGAGGAGGCAAGAAGGCAGAATTTGGGCAGATACAGAGTGACTCAGAGGAAGATAGCATCATGGGTCTTGATAGAACTGAGAGGACCCTGTTCACTACGTCAGCGGCAGAAGTAGAATGAACCCCTGGGGCTGGGACCCCTCAGTCAGTAGAGAAGCCGGAGCTAAACCTCCAGGCACTGAGACTTGAGTGGAAGGCCCAGCTCTGACAAACTTGGCGCCGATACCACCCCCTCAGATCTGGCACAGAGCCTATGACTATGGCTTCGAGAGCCAGGCGGTTCTGAGGTCATCGGAGCCAACCCGCTCAAGGCAATGTTCAGTGTCAAGGTGCCAGGTGTCGTTAGAGCCGACCCTTGATGCTGAAGGTCCTCGCACCCAAAGACTCCGAAACCGGGGGTCAGATCAGAGAAGGAGTGATTGGGATGAAGGCAGACTGTATGCCCCCAGCCCTGGAGGGGGAGGGGGCAGGGAAGACTCCCATCTATATCTGCATGCAGATGAATCTCTGCATCATCCTGTCCACCTCCACTTCAGAGAGGCTGCATGTGGATCTGGCGGATGAGGCCACCATCACCAGCCTAGACAGGCAAAGAGGTGATGCCGACACCAGGGAATGGCTCTGAGGCACCTCTGGCTCTGGGACAGAAGCAAAGAGAACAGAGCGGGAGAAACACGAGCTGGGGGCTGGGAGAGATTTTTCCAGTGTCTAGGCCGAGAAGGAGCTGTCGGGGGACAGATTCCTTGGCCTAATCCCAGTGTTTGTGATTCTCTCCATCCCCGGTCCTCTTGGTGGGAGATTTGAGTCCCAGAGGCTGGGGTGGAGACAGTAGCAGAAGCAGCAGAAGAGGAAGCTTGGGCCTCTGTAGTAGGTGGAGGAAGGAGGCTGTTAAGGGTCACTTTATTCCTCATGTCTATCAATGTGCGGGTTTGAACCCCACACAGATTAAACAGGAGGAATCAAGGTGTGGGACCCCTAAGCAAACCATGCACAGAGTGTGGCCATCCATGGGGGAAAGCTTATGGCCACACTCTGTGTACTTCCTGAACCCTGGTTTTGGTGTCTCTGCCATAGGAGTGGATTGAAAACACACACACACACACACACACACACACACACACACACACACACACACACTCACACACTCACACACTCACACACTCACACACTCACACACTCACACACTCACACACTCACACACTCACACACTCACACACACACACACTCTAAGAGAAAGATAGAGAGGGAGAAATGGGAATAATTTTTTTTTGTACTGTAGACCGACGCCTGAGCGTGAGAAGGTAGAGGAAGAGTATTAGAAAAGGAGAGAAGAGGTGAAGGATAGAATTATAAATTTAAATCACTTACCCAAAAAAGCCTGGAGTAGCGAACCACGGTGCTAGCTAGGAGTGCGGCAAAAAGATCGGGGGGGGGCGGGATACCGGGGCATTATGAGTAGGGGAGGAGCTTGGAGCTCAAATCCAGTGCTGCAAAATGCAGCCGAGGCGGATCCGTCCCAGATCCATATCCCGCAGGTTGAAGAGCTAATGAAGACAACAACTTCAGATTCTCAGGTTTTCACTATGTCCTCTGTTCTCTTATTCTATTATTTTTGAACCAACTATTCCTGAGCAGTCTCATATTCAGTCAGACTTTTCTTCATTTCAACCTCTGATTTTTGCAGCTTTTATCACCTCATTTGAATATCTGTTTAGAGCTTCTTCCAATTTCTCCAGCCTTTTGTTGTTTGTGCTGATATACCCCGTTAGCGTTTCATTTATTTTAACCAGGTCTTTGTGCAGTTGTTTTGTATCTCCCTGTAGGTTACTGGAATTTATGTCTGGAGGGTGCATTGTTTTCTGCTGAACAGCTGCAGAACTTTCCCCAGTCAGTGTTTCTTCATCACTTTTTGTAGCTGATTTTTTTCCAGATGGCTCTGTATTTGTTTTTTCCTGGCATCCAGACAGTACACTTACTAGTCAGTTACTGAAATTTACCCATAAACATGAACGTTTACTGGCTTTTTCTGTTTTCACACTGGGAGAGTTAGTCTTAAGCTGTTACTCGATGTGCAGCCATCTTAGAAATCCAAGAGTAGCATACTGTTGAATCCAGTAGTGCAGACATGGCAGAACCAGCATAATACATTAATAATAATATGCTGTAGTTAATAAACTTCTGCACAAGTTGCAGATTGTCTGTTGCCAAGATGCACCAGATAAAGGAAATTGTAGTACTCTGACCTTGAAGAAACTGAGGTGTGTAGTGTGATCCTTTGAAGAAGGTGCTTAATTCAGGTTACTTACCTTAGATGGTAGCAGGAAGTCTGGTCCACAGATGATAAACTACTCCTTTAGTGTCTGTCAGTGGCATGTACTAGTAAGCATAGAGGGATAAAGACCTTGCTGCGGCCCAGATGATCCAAGTTTGGATAGTATTTGGGATGCTTCGTGACTTTGAGAATGGGTATGCAGATCCTGTGGGAGAGTGATTTCCATCCAGCTTTCACTGTCACTCTAAAGAGCAAGACACACTGCTGGTCGTGGACACTCATCATAATGCATGGAGTTGGTGCAGGGAAAAAAGTGGACAATACCACCGAGATGTTAAAAGTAGCTCTCATCAGTGCATTGGAAGCATGTCTGCATGATTATAGGGGCATATGATGACCGTGGAGTGACACAAGTGCTAATGTTACATCCAGGGGAGAGGTTACACCATAAAGGAAAAAAGTGCTGTCATTGCCAAGATGTTGAAAAGAGCACAAAGCACCTTTGTGGTTCTCTGAACAATGGCCACCCTTGGGCACAAAGGCAAAAATCATACAAAATTAAATTGCTGCTATGTGTAATCTGTGTAGAGGAATTCTGGCAGAGGACTGAAACACGTAGCACTTCAAGACTGTTAAATTGGCATGAACCTAAACATGACTTTATCAAAGGCCAGTTAGATGAAAGGTCTTGTGTGTGTATCAGGTACAGTTCCCCACTCCACCTCTACAGGGCAGAATCCTAGCCATAGCAATCTGCTCAAATGACTGTGTGTTTCAGCTAAATGCTATCATTCAAGCACTTGACCATTGCACATCTGGTAGCAGGATAGTGAGTTTGCTAGAGCCAGTTGAGTAGGTGCATTTAAAGTACTTGGTAGTAATGGGCAAGTTATACTTCCAAAAATAAAATATTGAGAAGTGGCAAAACTGGAAGTAGATGACTGTTGTAATAAGTATCGAGTTGTAACTTTATTTTTTTAGTTTTAACACTTTGTAGAACGTGCATTGTAGTCCTGTTATGGCCCTGCAGCAGTAGTGAAATGGAACACAGGTAATTTTAAAGATGATTTTGCACAATAAATATGAAAAAGTATTTTGGAGTGAACAGAAATTACATTGGTGTGGCATTACTGAGGCACATTGATAAAGTGGGTCTGGTATTAATAGTATTGTATAGTATTTTCCTGAAATTCTATACCCACACAAGCCTTCTGTAGTCATATGAGACATTCTACACCACAGAACTCATCCTTGGTTACACACACACACACACACACACACACACACACACACACACACACACACACACACACACACACACACACACACACACACACACACACACACACACACACACACACACACACACACACACACACACACACACACACACACACCTGTTTGTTGGTGGAAGGATGCAATAGCTTGACTAGTTTGCCCCTTTTAAATGCTTTAGCATTATAACTCCTCTCCATAGCTTTTTCACCTGCCCTATGCCATCTTGAATGCCTCGGTGAATTCCTTCTCCACTAGCCGTTCCAAAAGATCATTCAAACCCTGTCTGTAAAAAAGTACTTTCAGAGATGGTGACTGCATTTAGTTACCAGAATGTTCTGCCACTGCCCTCTCTTTTCTCTCTGTCCTTCTTCATCAGGATGACCCCTTCACTAATCCTGTGCAGGAGTATCCTACTTCCCCCATCTCTTCTAATATATAATGAGAGGAACTGTAGCTCATCTCACTTCTGTTCATGTTTCTTCTCATCCATCCCACTACATTTTTTCTGGTAGCTTTTCTCTGAGTTCTTTCTTAAAGCCTGATATTCCTGTAGATTAGAAGCATTGCCTTTTTAATTCTGAACTCTGTCACCTTTAGGATATACCCCATTTTTTATTAGCTGCTGCCACTGCTTCCTAACTGTTTTTGGTGGTCCAGTCAAGGTGTATTAAACAGACCCTTTTTCCTGCTCTCATGCCAGCAGTTCTACTCTTCCTACCTGATACTTCACACTAAGGTTATTATGGCCAGGTGCAGTTTTTGGCATTTATTTGCATCAAACCTCATTGGTCCCTTTTCTGCCCACTTGTTCAGTCTTTTCAAATCCTTCTCTGGACTCCTTCCTTCTACACTGTTATGTGTATCATCATGTTTTCAGAAAAAGGGTGATCTTGTCCTCATTTCATTAAGATTTACCTGAGTCAAATCCATTGAAGAGTGCAGGGCGTAGCACAGTCCCAGTGGTATCCCACTAGTTACATCCCTAATACCTGAGATTGTTCCTCTCACCAGTGTTCTACATCCTGCCATTCAACTACCCTGTTCCTTTCTTGTCCTACACACAACCTCTGCAGAGTTTTTTGTTTTTTTTTTTGAGCTTCCTGCATAGGATAGAGGCAGAGGCCTTACTAAATTCCCCATAAAGTACATCTGCTGGTACTTCCCCTGTCAGATTCACCCTTGTAACCTAGTCATTATACTGAATAGGGTTTGACTGACAGCTCCTTCTGTATGTGAACCCATGTTTGTTGGTGTGCTGGAAATTACTGACCATTGGATATGCTAACAGCCTTCATCTCTGTATTTTCTCCATGACTTTCCCTGACAATGTTGTTATACTAACGGACCTGTAGTTCATTAGATTGGATGGCTGTCATATTTTTTACTGAATTTGCATTAGAAATAATTGAGTAAAGGGTGCCATGACTGAATCCTAGCACAGGCTTTCCATTTACATTATGGCTACGTAGTAGAAAGAGACAGAGACCGATCATGAGTAAAGAATCCCTGATACTTAGAGATGGAAGAACATTTTGACTACATTAAACATATTATTTTAGTTATTATAATCAATAAAGAGACCATCTATATAATGGGATGATATTCTTGCTTGTGTTCCTCTTCATTTTTAGAAACCCATCTAGTCTCTTATAAAGATGTATTTTTTTCAGTAACATAAGAAAAATAGTCTTATCTGCTGTGGCTTACTTTAGTGCAAGTTGTGGCCCAGTTACCATAGTTTTTTCCCAACTTGTCCATTTGTTGAAGAGTTTCTGTTATCCCTGATGTGATCTTTCACACTTTTGCTCCCTCTATCTGCCACCCACCAGACCCTATCTCAGTCTATCTGTTCATTCCTTTCACCAGGAAAGAGGTTACCAAGCGAGGTAGCCATTAACAGCCGTTATGTATGGTTCAAAGCTTTTAATTTAAATTTTTTCCCCCTAGCCTTAACTTTGTGCGCATCTAATGATATGCTAGGAAGGGTCATGCAGTGGGAAATTTGTGTTGTTCCCTCACTTCCATATTGAGTGTTTGGTCCAAGCAGCCCTACACACCTGCACCCCACCCCCAGTAGCACAAGCAGAAGTATGTCTGGTCTCTGCCAGGGAGATTGCCCCATCCTTTGTGCCTTGAGTGTATATAATCCCCCCCCCCCCCCCGAGAGCAAAGCAGGTCACACCACTTCAGACCTACTGCTCCCTGTTTGACTTCTAATGTAATTAAAATTCCGGGCACCTAGGACTCCATTTCCCCTGCACCACTGAGCCAAGGCTGTATGATCTTTTAGTGTTGGGCTTCTGGAGCCCAAGATTTCCTCATGGGAATATGGGTACTTGACCACTGTAAATGTCCTGGAAAATACTGCGTACTGGTGACCATCCTGGCTTTGTAGTAGAGAGAGGATTAGCCAGGATACTGCTTGCTCAGTTAGGCAGCGTTCTTTTCTGCATCTCCTTCTTCTGTATACTGCATGCTTAAAGACATCACGAATCGTGCACTGAATTCTGCATACATTAGGCGTCACCGTCCTGCATCACTGATTGTGCATGTTCTCCATTCTAGTGGCCTAGCTGGGTTTTCAGCTAAAGATTACTATTACCTTGAAGTGACACTGTGCCTATCTGCTTGTGGGCTGACCCTCTGTCATTCTTATTTGCAAGAAAATACATGGACACCATTAATAGCACAGAGTGCAACTACTTAATGTGTCTTTTTTTCTTTAAACATTTTCCAGGACAATACACGTGGTTTAGAGCAGTATATCACAATAGAATTTGCCAAACTGCATCAGTTTCTCCAAGACCAGGAACAACAACTTCTCAAACAGATCAAGAATGAAGAAGCAAGTATTTTGAAACAGACCGAGGAAAATCTTGATTGTACTGAATGTGAGGTTGTGGCCTCTCAAGAGACATTACCTGAAGATGACCTGCTGATTAAAAAAGAAGCTGAGAATCTAAAAGAGATGGAGAAAAACCCTAATAGCAGTGAAAATGAGGATGTAGCCACCCAGGTGGCAGTGGTTGAAGTTAACTTGGAGGATAACAAAGAAGGAGAGATTCTTAAAGAAGTGGAAAAAAGTCTAAAATTTAGTGAAAATGAAGTTATAAAGACCCAGAAGGCAGTGTCTGAGAGTAATGTAGAAAACAGAGAGCAGAGCCCTGCAGGTTTTCTTACGGTAAGCATTCTCAACATTTTTGCACTGTTTGTGTTTGGAAATGAAAAAATGGTTGAGATTTGTTTCACCAATTCTGAATTACTCCTCCCACTTTCTTTTAAAATTGTTTTGTGCACCTTTTACAGTCATTAACAGAAAATGGAAGCTTTCTATGATTTGTATGTATGTGAAATGATAGATAGCAGAACATGTTACCTCATAACAGTTATACACAGAAAATTAGTTTTTTTTTTATGGAATCTTTGACTTGGAGTGGTCTGGTGAACTGACTGGATTATAAAAGTAAAAACAAAGTATTAACATATTGCAAGAATTTGCAAGTTCTGCTTGCTTAATTAAGTGCTGTCTTAACTGGTATTTTGCAATATTTGGGGGAGAGGGAGTTATATTCTGTCTCTGTCATAAGAACAGTAATAAAACTGATCAGGTGGTATTGCAAATGTGATTTTGGATAATAAACAAGTAAAATCATTTTACTTTTTTCCTTAAAATCAGGAATAAAGACAAAATAATGACAAAGAAACAAAATCAGGAACAATTTTAAGATATTGTCCCTATTCACTTAGAAAGTGACAGAATAAAATAATATGTATTAATGTGCATTTCCTGAAAAAACAAGACTGTAACTCTGATGTCTGGAATTATTTATTGACTTCATCTCTCACTACTTTGTCACAGAATCACACATTTTTTATTATTTATTGACTTCATCTCTCACTACTTTGTCACAGAATCACACATTTTTTATGAAGGGCTGGGCAAAATCTTGAGGCAAATTCAGGGGCATCCTTTAATATCCAGTACACTTGAAAGGTCTGCCTTTAGGTGTCAACATTCACAGTGCCAAGAGTAAGTGTAGCCTTCAAGGACACTGACCCAGCCAGTGAAGGCTAGATATAGTGTGAGTGCAATCTGGAGGAACTGAGCTCTGTGCTCACTGTAAATGCAGCCTAGAGAATAGTGACTGGCTTACTTACCCTCAAAACATTCACATGATGTGAAGAGGCAGGAGGAACTGGATTGTCTGTGAGCAGGAAGCAGTGTAGAAAGGCATTTACAAACCACTGCTTCAAAGTTTTTTCCACTGGCACACTTGCTGTAATTGTGACTGTGATACAGATTGCCTGGGTTCAAGTAGAGACACACAGGAGGAGCTGTATCGAGAAAGTGATAGCCAGCTGTTTGGTACTGGGGAGTGATGTTGTTGTTTGTCTTTCGGCTTTTTCCCAGTAAGGGGTCGCCACAGTGGAACTCCAGTCCATTAATGATCGGCAGTAGATTTTTACGAAACGCCAAGGTGCCAGCTCGACGCCCAACCTTCAACGAAGGCACGCCCATTTATGCAAGCATGTCTTTCGAACGCTACCCAACCACAGGGAGGACATGCAAGACTCCACACAGTAGGCGCTCCCAAGCCATGCCGAGAATCGAATGGGAGAACCTCTTGCTGTGAGGTAACAATGCTACCGCCATACCACCCCTGTCTGCAAATGGAGACAGTATGTCAAAAGTTCAGATGTGCATAGTGTGGGAGGCCGATGTCTCATGAAGATTACAGATTGTACAGTGGCACTGACGATACAGTGGAGCAAGTAAGGTGGCACTGAAGAATGTTGTCAGGTGGCACTAAGGGTGTTGCTGAGGACATTTTAAGGGTGCACTGAGGGTTTCAATCAGCTTTTGAAATGGTATCAACATGCCAAGTAGCATTTTTTTATAGCAGCACTAAGTATGCCGAGAAGCACATTGTATGTTGCCCCTGGGGTTGCTAAGGAAACAGTGTAGCACTGAGAGTAATTGGAATACAAGATGACACTGAGAAGCCTGTTGTATGGTTACACTGCGGATTCTGAGACACAATGTGGCACTGAGGGTGCAAAAAGCATGTAAGATGGTCCTCAATGTGGTAATAAATAAGATTGCACTGAGGGTGCATAGGAGCATGTTTTAAGATGGCAGTCTTTTTTCAGGTATCTGCTAGTCAGATAGTTAATAGGAAGCTTTTATGTCATTTCCCAGAATTGCAGTTATTTGGTGCAGTGTTTGCTTGTGGATATAACCCTTTCTGCAACATATTGTACAGTCACATGCACATGTCAACCTTTTCCTAGCATGCTGTCAATTTCCAGACCTTCGGTAACCTATTGCACTTTACTGTCTCCCATTCCTTCATTGTCACATCCCAGACTTTCCCTAATATGTTATATATACTTTTACCTTCTGCATCTTATCTAACATGACTTGCAGTACTGACTTCCACTGATTCTTTAACATCTGTACAGTATTACACTCTAGCCCACATCTTAATTCCTTAAATAACATTTCGTGTCACCATCCCTTTCCCTAACCTGCTTTAAATTGCCTCCACCTATACTTTAGCTAAAATGCCACACCCTACCAACTCTTGTGCCTTTCTTAACATCTTCTTTACTGTCACATTCAAGGCCATTCCTGCATGCTAAACACTATTGCCTTGCACCATTTCCCTAACATCCTGTTATGCTGTCACTTTCCTGGTCTTTCCTAGCAAGATGCACACTATCACCTGTCATCCTGTACCTAATGTCATGCACACTTCACAACTTTAACTTAACGTACTGAATATTGAGGACTTTCAGTCTGGCAGTGTGGAGATAAGTTGTGGAGCTCAGTGTTCCAGGTTTTCCACTTAAGAAATTGAGTAAAAGAGCCATTAATTTGTCAATCAGCAATTTATTGATCTTAAAATAAAACTGTTTAATTTCAGTTTGTCATAAAAGTAAAAAGAAGATGACAGAAAACTCTAGTGACCACCCAAAGTTAGCAGAGAGACGAGAAACAGGAGCATGAAATGGAGCTGACTGCAAGTACATCACATGATGCTCTTTTAAATGCTCTGCAAGCAAAGATAAAATGTCTGCTCAAGTTTCAGTATTAGCAGCACTTTAATGGAACATGTTGCAGCAAATATCAAAAAGCTCTCCGAGATGGAGGATACCCTTTCTGTTCATGTGGACCAACTCGAAAATGTTCAGTGGTGAGAAAGGAAACAAACAAAAATAAAAAAGAATGACAGAAAATGAACACTGTCAAGACGCTATCACAATGAAAATAGTTGAGACAGAGGATAGAGCAAGTTGAGAAAATATCAGATTTTTAGCAGTCTCTGAGCAGGTGGAGGGTAAGGACTGTGCAGATTGTATGAAGAAATGTCTGTATGAATGGACAGGTATAGAGTCTGAGAAAATACAGACAGAAAGGGCAAATCAGATAAACTTTCCTGGGCCAGCTTTAAGGAATATCTCGAGACCAATTGTAGTATGCGTTGGTTCCTATGTGCAGAACAAGAAAATCCTTTCAACATTGTTTAAGAGAGGGACTATTTACAAAGTTGGAGACACCTAGGTTTATGCCAAGAATGACTACTCTTTATAAACTCTGATCAAGATGACTCCCTTCAGGTATTAAAATATGCAGAGATACATTTGTGCTTTAGACTGTTTTTCCCAGCTACAGCTACATTCTGGATTTCTTTACCCTCTTGGCCTTAAAAACTGTGGGGGTGCAGAATTGGAAGTAATAGAATTGATAGAGGGAAAAAAAAGGAACTGGTAGGGGCTACAACTGACAAGGGAACAAAAAGAGCATTTTCTGAAGAACAGGTTCCGAAGCAATCAAGTTATGAAAGGATGCCTTCAAAATCTTTCCCTATACTTCAGAGGAGAATGATGGAAAAATCTAAACAATTTAAGCAGCATACCAGAAAAGTAGCTGAACAGATGTTTGCGGAGGGAATTGGTGAGCAGGCAGAAGCTACTGGCCACAGATGAGAACTGTTTACACTACATAATGTGTGAAATGATCATTTGGCAGTTTTCAATGACAAACAAAAACAAACTAAAAAGAATGAGCAAATATGATTGCAAACTAGGGATTATTTTCATGATTTGTTTCTTTAACCAAAGAACAATAATATAATAATAAATAGACACATAAATATTTGAGTTGAACTTGGACACTACTTTTTCAACAAAACATTAGGGAATGTGTATACTGGAATGTGCCAATATGTTTTGTATATAGAGGGTTTTCTCTGTTATGTTTATTGTACTGAGTATGATATGCCATTAAAACTTGTTGAGGTGACAGTGTAGGTAAGGTACATAATGCGAATTAAAGCTTAATTTTACTTTTTGGTAGCATTAACTTGAATTACAGTAAGGTAATGCCCTGGCAAGCTAAATGGAATTTCCATTACGTTCAGGGAGTTATAAAAATCATCCCCCGAGAATACAGATATCACAAGATCATTGCTTCTTATATCTAAATAATAATAATAATAATAATAATAATAAAAAATAAAGTGTTGTAAGATGATGTCTAGTGGGACCATTTAAAAAGTTGCATTTGTTCCTTTTCCTCCCCGTTTACCCTAGATGAACATCTGCAATACTAGTTAAGAAGGCCTGAGTGAATACTTATCGGGCTTTAATATTATTTAGGTAGCAATACAAAATACATGGGTGGGGTTGGAAAAATGCATGTAGGGAGTTATGGTGCTGAAATAAATAGCTGAATGTTCTAAATGTAGATAAGAGGCTCCGAGACATTTGCAGAAAGTAATTTGTCAACAGTGTACATTAACTGGTAGCACAGAAAGTGAGAATGTGGGTTACCCTTATTCACATGTAGCCATCATTGGAGCAAGAGTTCCAGTGAGGCAGGATAGAAGAGTGAATGTACATATTAAGTAGGGGATGATATTAAGGGTTAGGGAGGGATCTTGTACATAGTGTAGTGGTAAAGCCAGGTTTAAGTAGTTGCTAAAATGTATATACAAGAAGCAATGAGCAAGATATTCATGATGCTTACTTCTTAAAAAGGGAAAGAATAAAAATAAAAGTTAAATAGTAAAGAGAAACCTCTACAAACAGGCACAGTATAAATTAAATGATGGATTGGTGAACTGAATACTTTAGAATGCAATATAGGGACTTGAAGACCTAAAGATCTCGATCCGGAATGTTAGTGGTTTGATGGATGCAATAAGTATTTATGAATAATACTGTATTTAGAAAAGATGGTGGCCCATATGGTGATATTGCAGGTGATTCACTTAAACTATAAAGAGCATATCCTCTTTTTTTTTTTTCAAATAAATATAAAAAGGAGAAGTATCACTCGGTCATGGTAGATGTAAGACAAAGGGGAGTAATAATGAGAGAGTAGTGGATTTAGAATAGACAAATCATTAAAGGATAAGCAGGAAGATGTGTCAATTAAAAGCACATGGAAGGGAAAGAGATTGACACACACACACATTTGTATCTGCCAAAAACAAGGCTGCAAGTGCTTAGGAATAGAATAGCCCTTCCCAAAAAACTACTACATTCTCCAACAGTGATGCCGGGAGACATGAATCTTGTGTATAACAACACCGACATACCAGAGTGACCAAGAAGGAAGGTATCTTAAAATATGCATGAAAATATTTGGCTTTGTAGATATGGATTATAAATTTTATTCCATTAAGCATAAGAACTAGGCTAGGCTACAGATGGGTGCTATCTTTCAAAATAACATATAGATTGACTACAGGACAGAATAACTCACCCTATTACTTTGTGTGATCATGCTGCTATACAAGCTAGTTTACATAATAGAGATTGAAGGGAAACTAGGAGACGCCGTCAATGTCCTATTTACCCCTTGAAACTGAAAGCATTTGAAAGCTTGACTAGATGCAAGGCTTGTGGAGATAATGGATAGTTGAATTAAAGGGTAGCAGACAGATTGATCTTTGGTTCCCAAGTAAAACCAGTTTTTGAGCACAAGCTAAAACTGGCAAAGAATATTTGGAGAAGGCATAAAAATAGCTATTTAAATCAGTTGGAAGTGACAAAAAAATCTACAGAGCAGTTTAATAGGAAATTACTAGGAAATGGAAGGGGAACAAATAAGAGTTTCAAAACAGAACATAATTGAATCATTAGAACATTAAAGAGGTTTTAGGGCTATGGCTTTGAAGCAGATATATTTTGAATTGACACCCAGGGTAAAGAAAAGCTTAGTGTGACAGTTGAGGATGTAAAACATGGAAAGAATGGTATTTAAAGTAAGATGCCAAGAGACAGGTCGGGTGGTAATAGGCCCTTCTGGAGTTTGGGAGGTTTTGAGGAGATACTACAACAATTTATATAGACAGGAGGATCAGACCGAGAGAAAACTTGAAAGGAAAAATTATGTAAGACATCTTAAATTGCCAAAGATAAGGAATGGAGTTAGTGAAGCTCTCCTGCCCAACATATCTGAAGAAGAAATTTGAAAAGCAGTACGAAATTGGAAAGTATGGAAAGCAACTAGTACAGATGGAATACCATCTGAGGTATGGATGAGAGCAAAGCATCTGATTCTTAGGCTATGGCAGAAGATGTTTAATAAAGTCCTTTAAGAAGCTAAGCTGTTTATCCTGGATTGAGGCAATTGCGATAGTAATCACAAAGGAATGTAAGGACCCTTTAGACCCTGCATCATAATATCCGATTTCAGTTTTAAACCATGACTGTAAAATATTTATGACTATAATAACAAAGAGGTTGGCTAAGCTGATGGGAAGGAATATTGGACAAGATCAGTGTAATTTTTCTGAGAGAAGCTGGGCACTCGACAGTATGACTGAGATCCTACTAATTCAACAAGATGTCAGAAGTAAAAAGAAAAATCTGCTCTTAGTCAGTCTCAGTGCAGAAAAAGCTTTTGATTGGGTCCGTTGGGGTTTAAGAGATTTACTAGAGGCATTTAGGTATCCTGAACAATGGATAAAGACCATATGTCAAATATATGGACACACTGTGGCATTTATTAAATGTAGTATGGGTTTGTCTAATATGATTAGGCTTTCCAGAAGAACAAGAGAGGGCTGTCTCCTCTCCCCATTGCTTTTTGCACTTTATTTAGAGCGCTTAGCCCAGAAAATAAGATCGTCAAAAATAACATTGGGGAGATATGCATGAAAAGATTGCTTTATTGGCAGTGATACAAGAAGAACTGCAAGACCTCTGTAAGGAGTTAAACACCTTTTTGAGGGTTAGGTTATAAAATCAATTATACTAAAACTAAAGCCATAGTTACCAGATATGCCCATCCTTTGAAATAGGCAAGGCTGCCCACATCTTTGAGGTCATGACATGCTCAAACATTTGGGAATTTGGGTTAAGCAGGATGTATCTCAGGCAGCTAAGGAAATGTGGGAGAAGACAGGTGAGCAAACGATCAGCACAAAACACAGATGGAAAATGCTACTTTTGGAGGAAGAGTTATAGCAATAAAAAATGTATTTGGTCCCGCTGGTACTGTTTCTGGGACAATCTTATTTATACCAATCTGATAATAAAATATGGTAAAGATTAAATAAGGAGATTAAGGATTTTTTGGCAAGGGAAAAAAGGAGAAAGCTAGTTTGGACCCAGTGATACTTCTAAATAAAAGATGGATTGGGGATGCTAGAGTTGGAAGGATATTTTAAGGCAGCACAACCAAGACTGGCATACATGTTGAAAATGAATGACTATCAATCCATGTGGGAAATAATGATACGAGGACAAGGGCATGAACCCGCAAATCAGTAGATATTAAGACTGTGGTAACCAGTGGAAGAAATGAAGGATAATGATCACCCTTGCACTATGTGGGACAAGTAGCAAAAAATTGGTTGAGCCTGAAGCAAATAAAATCCTGGAAAGGACTTATTCTCCTGATAGGGCTTCAAACCGGGAGAAGGAGAGGAACAAAAGAGAAGATTATGTCAGTGCCATGGAAAACTAAACTCAAAGCCCATGATGGTGGCAGCAGTTGCAGTTTGCAGGAAAGATAAAAAGTTGAGCAGAGACAGAAAAGGACTATGGATTCAATGACAGGGAATTTCTCCATTACTCGGGGCCAGTATCAGAAGTTAATAAGTTAAATGGGTATATCCATCTGGAAGAAAAGCCAGGGGTAGTATACATTTTTATAGAATCAAGAACGTCAGTAGCTACCAGGCACAGACTGTTGTGAAGAGCATATAGAGCATGGATAGGTATAAAAAATAAAGCCCATATTAAGACGAATGATGGGTGGAGTGAGAGGCCAGGTGAACCTTTTAAATAGCATAGAATGACAGCAAATAGTTTTAGCTCTAATGCACTCAACTAAGTCAAGAAAAATTAGAATTTTTGCATGGAATGCCTCTACAGATACTCCAGAAAAGTTAGCCTGCATATGTCCTACTGTTCCAGTGGTGAGTAGGTGCAGGAGGCATGTGGAAATACATCTTTTGGGAATGTGAGAAATTGAAGCAGTTTAGATAGGTATAAATGCCATATTTAAAGCAATAGTGAAACTGGAACTTTACCTTACTAAGAAAATATTTATCTTAGTGTGGGCCAATATAGGTAAGACAAAAAAAAAATTACAAGGAAATGGAAGATGAAAGAACCACCAAATATAAAGGAAATCAAGGATTTAATGAAAGAACTCAAAGATTTAGAAATAGCAAGTAGTGGTGGTAAACCAAGCAAGCAAATAACTAAAAAAATGGAATCTGTGGAAGCTATCTTAGCATAGAGATTGTTCAGTGTAAGCAAGAATTACCTTCTTAATTATATATTTTAGTACTACACCTGTTGACATTGTTTTTTTTTTTTTACAATTCTTTTTACATGTTGTAAAATTGTTGTAAAAACAATTTCAAAAGGACGTGTTTTTTTATGTGAGCATCTCTAATGATATTAAGACAAGAATGATTTCAAGTGTTTTTTAGATGTCTTATAGAAAAGGATATTTGGCATGTAATGCTGTTTAGAAAAGTAAAGTGAGTAATGTTCACTGAGCTCAAGCATGATAGAGACAAATAACTCTACAAGAAGGTTAATAGCATTGTCATTCTGTTTGTGGAGCTATTTCAAGTAATTGTGTAAAATACTGTTGTGATGATATGAGGTAAATGCCAGCTGTGCCAGGGGTAGTAGGACAGTGCATGTGTAACATATGCCAACATATCCAGCTGGAGTTTTGTAAAGAAGTATTTATTATTTGAATATCACACTGATTTGTACAGATGCTTGTGTTAAATATGTACTTGTAAAGTCGCTTGTAATAAAAATGTATCAACAGTGGGTTCTGTGGACAGAAAATAAATATACATGTATGTCAGACTGTATTGTTGTAATTTATGAAATGTGTACATTTTAACAAAGGATACTAGAAAAGAAAGGGTTAAGTTGAGCCCAGCTAACCTTAAGAAAAAATAGCCTGAAATTAAATGACTTGATTTAGGCCATAAAGATTTTATCTCACTGGTCTGAATGCAACCAGAGATGCAGTGTCTGTGAAAAGCCTGGGCTCGGATCCTGCTCTCTTGTCCTGCTGAGTGGTGAACTAATTGCTACCCTGGGATGGCACAGAATGGCTTGTTAGTTTCTTCAGGAAGGGTGGAAGTGTTAGAATTGTTTTACAGTTTCCAGATGCTGTAATAAGCCTTAGCTAAAGTTCTCTGTGTGTACTGTGACACATCAGTGCCAGCTCCTGGCTTAGTTTCTAGTGAAAGGGTAGTGTGGGAACCACAGAGTCAGGTGACAAGATGTGATATTCTGTAGCCAGCACTGAAATTGTATTTGAATACAAGTGAGAGATATGAGGTGTGCACTCCATTTTTGGAACTGACAAGACACTTATCCACTTTCATCTTGCCTTGCTTTAGTAAGTAACTGGGGAACAATAATTCATTCAGTTAAAAATATATAGTGAGAATAGTCAAATTCTTTTTTGTATCTGTCGGAGTCTTTCCATCTGTGTTGTTTTTTTTATATTTCCTGTGATTGAAACTCTGGTACCCATTGTAAGTAAATATCCAGTATTTTCATGTTTTTTTATTTTATTTATATATATATATATATATATATATATATATATATATATATATATATATATATATATATATATATATATATAGGCTGTTTTTTATAGAAAAATGTTAACCTTTGAGAGTACTTGCATTTATTTAGTGGTACTGTGGCTCCACATTCTGGAAAGTCTTGCTGCTTGGTTAAATAGTACCATTTGTATAAGTATTAATTTTAGTAAGTGTAATTGGGTCCACTGGTAAGAGCCTTAATGTAGCTGGCTGTGGGTGTTCTGGTGGCAGTAAATCTACCTTATAGTCTGGGTGGACTTGACAGAGTGGGTAAGCTGAGCCAGTCTTTTCCAGGTGTGTGTGTGTGTATGTGTGTGTGTGTGTGTGTGTGTGTGTGTGTGTGTGTGTGTGTGTGTGTGTGTGTGTGTGTGTGTGTGTTTGTGTGTTTGTGTGTGTGTGTGTGTGTGTGTGTGTGTGTGTGTGTGTGTGTGTGTGTGTGTGTGTGAAAATCAAATCTCAGAGAGTTTATGTGACAGCTACTTTGAACAGAAATATTGAGAGCACTGATTTCACAAAGAGGGTGGAGGAGGACGTGGCTTGGAACACATGGCTAAGGAATCAGCTCTGTAGTGGTCAGTGGGGAGTCTTATTTGGGGTCTGGTGAGAAAACCCAGCCCCAGGACTGGAGTATGCATTCTCTGTGTGCTGTTAAGGGAAACTGTAATTGCTGCACACTTCTGCATCTGGAAATACTGTGTCTATTTTTCTCACAATGAGCATTCCCCACTGGGTGGTGAGGACTGAGGCTCCTTGATCACTGGCCCAGAGGAAGGATGCCACATATTGGTGAACAACAGTGTGGATGTTAATTGAGCTGCTGTAGTCTGTAAACATTTGTCATGAAAGGTGTGTGTGCTGCTAGCAGGCACAAGATAAACATACAGAGGTTCATTTTTCACAACAGTTTTATTTATGTATTTATTGTTTTAGTTTAGTTAGGGAAAGCAGGCAAAGATTTCAACAGAGGATTATGGCAAGCTGACAGCGAACCATTTGCCTAAGGTGTACAAATCCAAAGGACTGGTGCATGCTAACCTGACTAAAGAGAAAATTATTTCAGCCTTAGTCTCAGCTGCAGCACAGACCAGCAGCCAGGAAGACAACCAGTCTGGTGATGGCGATGTGCAGCCCTCAGAAATAGAACAGTTAACTTTTTCCTCAGAGGATTTAAAACCTGTCTGGAGTTAGAGATGTGAACTGGAGGCAAAACATATGGAATTAGAATCATCAGAGAGACTGCTGCATTTGGGGGCTGAAGAAAATGAGAAGTGGCGTCAACATGAGAGGAACATGCTGACTCTTTTACAAGACCATGGAGGTAATTGGGAAGGGAATAACCGAACCCCAGAAGCAATAAAGGTCAGTAAATTACTTCCACAGTAGACAGAAGGTGATATAGTTTTATTCATATATTTGAAAGAGTATGTAAACAGTATGATGTTGATCAGGGACTTTGGGTATGGTTCCTCACCCCCTTACTCCATAGTAAAGCTGTAACTGCTGTTTCTAAATTGTCTGATACTGATTGTTTAAATTATGAAAAGGTTAAACAGTGTTTATTGGAATGTTTTAAGTTAACACCTGAAGCTTACAGAAAAAAAATTTGTGATGCAGGGTATATGAAAGTGTATGTGATTATATTGCTGAGCTAAGCACTTCTTTTCATAGGTGGGTGAGTGGCTGTCAGGTCACCACTTTTGTAAGGGTGACAAACCTTTTAGTGAGAGAACAAGCCCTTAGCACTTTGCCTGAGGACATGAGAATCTGGGTGGCAGACCGGGAGTGTAACTCTGAAGATGAGCTGCGGAGAAAAGGGATCTGTACTTGGCAAGCAGGGCACCACTGTGCAAGAAGGGGATACCCAGTGCTGCACATGGATATAATGAAACCCATGATGGGCAGCCTAAACCACCCCAACAGAGTCCACCAGTAAAAGGGGAAGCCACTAGTTCACTTACATGGCCAGGATCAGGGCTTAAATGTTTTAAATATAACCAGAGGGGCCATGTACCATACAAATATCCACTGAAGAAAGGTGGGAAAATAAAGGTGAGGGAGCCAGCAAGTGGGAATAACAGCATGCCAGTGGTAAGTTGTTTGGAGAAAACAGGGATACCAAACTATCACCAGAGTTTGTATCCTGTCTTAGTTGATGGAAAACAGGCCACTACCAAGAGAGCCACAGTCTCTGACTTAACCATTGTGATGCCTGCAGTGGTTAAACAGGAGCAGTACTTGCTTGGGCAGTCCACTCTAGTCAGAACTTTAGGAGGGACCCCATTGTAAATACCTTTGGCCAGGATTCACCTTGAATGGGAGGGTGGAAAAGGAAGCAGGCAAGTAGGTGTGTTTAAGGATGTCCCTGTAGATGTCTTGATAGGAATGATTTTGATAATGCAGTACCTTGTGTGCATGCAGTTGCACACATCAGGCTTGGAGACAGGCATGTGAGTGTGATAGCCTTGTGGAGACCCAGACAGACCCCACAACTGAAGCTGGGGCTGGTGATGTGGCTATTTCAGGGACATAGCTACCCTGTAGCAGTGAGCCTGAAGGTGAGCCACAGCTGCTGATAGGTACTGATGTTTCCTTGGACAGGTTGACTGCAAGAGCAGAGGTGAGTGGTACTACCTAGGCTGACAGTGAAGCACCGCTGTCAGAAGATACCAGACTTCCTGTGGAAGGGGAGCTGGGAAGGGTCACAAAGGTAGAGTTGAGACAGGCTCCGCTCTCGGACCCTACATTATGAGTCTTGAGGGAGGTAGCTGAAGAGGCACCTGATTGTCAAGGAAAAAGGGAGTCTGTATACTGGAACAAAGGGTTACTGTATAGAGAATGGAACCCTGAGGGAGGGATAGAAGGTGAAGTGATACAGCAGTTAGTAGGGCCCAGACCCTACCATCTGACAATTCTAGCTACAGCCCATGACATTTCTTTTGCAGGTCATATGGACGTAAAGCATACCAAGAAATATATTATGCAGAACTTTTATTGGTCTGGGATTGCAAGGGATGTAACGTGGTGCTGCAGAACCTGTGATCAGTGCCAAAAAGTAGGCAAGGTAGGAGACAAGGTCAAAGCTCCTTTGATGCCTTTGCCTGTGATTGAGAAGCCATTTAAGAGGGTAGTTGTGGATATTGTGAGGCCTGTGAGTACCCCAATTTCTACAGGAAAGAAATATATCCTAGTGGTAGTAGATTATGCTACTAGATACCCTGAGGTGGTGGCACTATCCTCCATCAAGGCAGAGGTGGCAAATGCTTTGTTAGATATTTTCAGCAGGGCAGGTTTCCAGAGGGAAATACTGACTGACAGAGGTGCCAGTTTCATGTCAGACCTGCTGGCTTGTTTGTCAGAGCACTGTGGGGTGAAACACAAAGATTACCCATTACCACTCCAAGACTAATGGTCTTGTGGAGAGGTTAATGTGTACACTGAAGACCATACTAAGGGCATTTGCAGACCAGTTTAAGAGAGAGTGGGGCAAATATTTGCCTTCTCTGCTATTTGCATAGAGAGAGGTATCCCAAGAATCCGCAGGTTTTTCACCCTTTGAGTTGCTGTATGGGCATAGGGTGAGGGGGTCCTTGGATTTGATTCATGATGAGTGGGAGAGTGAGTGTGAATCCTAAAAGCAGTCTGTTGTGCTATATGTCCTAAACCTCATGACAAGGCTTATGAAGCTCATGGGCTTGGCCCAGGAGAATGTGGCAGGAGCCCAACAGCAGAAAAAGGTCTGGTATGACAGGAATGCTCAAACCCGAGAATATGTTGTGGGACAGCAGTTCATGGTGCTCATTCCTGTCAGACACAGTAAGCTGCAGGCAGCTTGGGAAGAACCATTCAAAGTGGTAAGGAAGGTTAGTGATGTTAACTGCATCATAAAACTGCTAGGCAGGAGGCAGGGGCACAAATCATACCATGTTAACATGATGAAGCCTTACCATGCTAGGGAGGCCCTAGTGCTGAGTATTTGCAGTGGGTGCCAAGATGAGTCTGAGGGGTAACTGGTTACTTATCTCCTCAGTGAGGCTTGGACGGACACCTCAGTGGAAGGGGTAGCAATATCCCAGCAACTATTCCCTTCCCAGGTTTGAGACATCCAAGCAGTTTTACAGGATTATGGGACATATTCACTGGGAAACCTGGGTGCACCCAACTGGTACAGCACCATGTGGATACAGGACCCCAAAGACCTATTAAGCAGGCCCCTTACAGGGTGCCTGAGCAAGTCAGACAGACCGTGAGAGAGGAGATGCAGGAAATGTTGGATCTGGGAGTAATCCAGAAATCCAGCAGTCCGTGGGCCTCCCCAGTGGTGCTGGTACCAAAGAAGGATGGTAGCACCAGGTTCTGTGTGGACTACAGAAAACTAAACAGTCACACAGAGTCAGATGCTTACCCCATGCCTAGGACAAATGAAGCCTTAGAGCAGCTGGGTGGGGCTAGGTATTTGACCACCATTGATCTGACCAGGGGCTACTGGCAGGTGCCCTTGACTCCCATCACTAGGGAGAGTTCAGCCTTTTTGACTCCTTTCAGATTATACAAGTTCATGAAGATGCCCTTTGGGATGAGAAATGCCCCAGCTGTCTTCTAAAGGCTGGTAGATCATATTCTAGCAGGAGCAGGAGTTTATGTACTTGCTTACCTGGATGATATTGGCATCTACAGCCATTTCTGGCAAGAGCTCCTTCAGCATATCAGGGAAGTCCTGGGCAGAATGCAAAGGGCGGGGTTGACCATTAAGCCCAGTAAGTGTCAGGTGGGTATGGCAGAGATCTCCTACCTGGAACATAGAGTGGGAATGATAAGATCAGGCCAGAACCTGCCAAAATGGAAGCTATTCAGGCATGGCTTGCCCCTGTTACCAAAAAGCAGGTGAGTGCATTTTTGGGGACAGCTTGGTACTATAGAAAGTTTATTTACCAATTATAGTACAATAGCTGCTCCCATCACAGACCTGATGAGGGAAAACAGGCCAGATAAGGTTCTGTGGACTCCAGCCTGCAAGCAGGCATTCCAGAAGCTTAAGTGAGCTTTGGGAGGACCCCTTGTGCTAGCCAGTCCAGATTACAGCTTAGAATTTGTTGTGCAGGTGGATGCTTCAAACCATGGGGTGGGTGCTGTACTCTGCCAGGTTTCCTCAGAGATAGAAGAGCACCCTGTTGTATATCTCCACAGTAGATTCCAACCCAGGGAGGAATGTTATGCAGCTGTAGAAAAAGAATGTCTAGCCATAGTATGGGCACTGCAAACACTTCAGTGGTATTTGTATGGAAGGAAATTCACTGTGGCTACAGTTCACAATCCCTTAACATGGCTACATTGAGCCAGTCAGCAAAATGTCAAGTTGTTAAGGTGGACCTAGGGTTGTAGACATATGACATGACAGGGCAGCACAGTAGTGAGGTCAGCATTGGCAATGCAGATGGGCTGTCAAGACAGGGTATGGGTTCATGGGTTCCCAGGAAGGCTCATTTCTCTTGAGCAATGTTCCGCCAGGGTCACTTGAAAAAATAGCTTAAGTCTTCAAACAGGGGAGAGATGTGAGGTAGTGGCGGCTGTGCCAGGGGGGTAGGGCAGTGCAGGTGTAACATATGCCCGCATAGCTAGATGGAGTTTTGTAAATAATTATTTATCATTTGAATATCAAACTGATTTGTACAGATGGTTGTGTTAAAAATGTATTTGTAAAGTTGCTTGTGTTAAAATGCAACAACAGTGGGTCCTACTGGACAGAAAAGAAATGTACATGTATGTCAGACTGTATTGTTGTAACTGATGAAATGCATATATTTTAACAGAAGATTCTGGAAGGGAAGGGATTAAGCTCAGCCCAGCTAACCTTAAGAAAAATAGCCTGAAATTAAATGTCTTGGTTTAGGCCATAAAGATTTTATCTCACAGGTCTGAATGCAGCCAGAGATGCGGTGTCTGTGAAAAGCCTGGGCTGGGATGCTGCTCTTAAGGGAAACTACTTGGTGTAGAGGTCTGCTTCTGAAAATACTGTGCATCTATTTTTCTTCACAGTGAACATTCCCCACTGGTGTCAGTGGTGAGGATTGAGGCTCCTTCATCACTGGCCTAGAGAAGGGGCATCACAGCTGTTAGGTTTTTTTTTTTATAGATACACTGTATTCTGTCAGGTGAATCAGAAGAAAGTGCACCAGGCATGGGGCATGTACTTTGTTGTACATACGAGTCTACTCAGTAAATTTATTGTTCTTGGGGAGGGGGGTAGGTATACTGAACATTGTCACTCCTGAGTCCTTCCTGAACATCCTGCATGCATCACCACCTTTCAATAATATAATAAACTGTGCATCACTATGTTCTAGGCTTTCTCTAGCCTTCTGCACATCCGTCAACCTTTCTCTAACACACTACCCAACTCTACCTTCCAGGCTTTCTGTAGCATCCTGTACACTATCACCTATTTCCAATAATGTACTTTATGTTGTCACTTTGCAGGCCTTGTCTAACAGCCTGCACACCACTAGTATACTAACAATATAACAATATATATTGTATTACTTTCTTAGTTTTCTTTAACATCCCTGTGTGGTGTCACAATCTAAGCATTGACTAACATCATATATATCGCCACTCCTTTCCCTAACATCCTGTACATTTTTCCATTCTACTGTCTACCAACTTTTTCTACTCTTTCCCTAAAATACTGTAAGTTACCACATATTCACCTCTTCTGTTTCCTCTCTTTACCAAAAATCTTCATACTTGTTTCTGCAGTGTTCCATTCTTTGCTCCAGTTTGCTGACATCCAGGCCACTGTTAAGAAGTCTGCAAACAATATAATAATTTTATTTTAATTTTCTATAGTTCTGCATTACTGTTGTCCATCTCCAATGTCCTGTAAAGCCTTCCTTCCTTGTCCTGTTTGCTCAATTTTCTACTGTCTCTGTCTTGACCACTCATCCCAGACACTAGCCTCCTTTCCTCCACCTATGTCTTCCCTATTGCCAAACATAACTTGGACCTTCAAGGCTGGCGGTAAGCCCTTTAAGCCCTTACAATTAAAGCTTTCATGAAAAAGCACATAAAATAGAGCTGATGGGAACATAATTTTTCTGTTAAAATAAAAATGTGATCACATAAAGGAATGGAACTGTACTTCACCTTGTTTTACAAATTTCTGCTGATGTGCACCTCGCCACACAGTACACCTGACTACCCTGCTGCATAACTCAACATGCAGAACACTTCGTTCTGCTGTATGCTTCATAATGTTGTATGCTTCCCTGCTGCTGTACACATCATCATGTTATACATCTCAATACAGCAGTGTACCTTATGTTTTACAGCTCACTGCTGCTAAACACCTCATGATGTTGTATGCCTCATTTCTGCTGTACACCTCATCATGTGATGCTCTATTTTTTTATTTAGCCTTTTGTTGACTGGGTTAGTTCCACTAGGCTAGTGACCTCTTTTCCGGGGAGACTCAACTTGGTATTTATACTACTGTGGGTAATTTGGGCAGGGCATCAGGAAACTTCCCCAACTTGTCTTTGTTGTGAGTGAGACCCATTTTGCAGGCGCACTTCCTGTTTCCATTCCAGGTGCAGAGGCAGCCCGAAGAAGAAGGGATGCACATGGAGAGAGAGAGAAAGAGAGAGAGGGAAGAAGAAAATGGAGAGGTGAGAGAAATGGATGAGAAAACAAATACTGAGACTTGAGAATGTGTGAAGGACTCCGAGGAGATGTTTCAAAGAAATCCGTTTGATGGAGATGAGTGATGGATGTATAACTACAATCCTCCAGTCGGGAGGGTTGCAAGATGATTTAGTTATTAAAATGATGATGCAGAGGGAGACTGAAGATGAAGGAGATGTTTCCTGGGGGGATGTTATGCAGAAAATACAAAAGGAGACTGTAGAGACAATCCTGAAGAATAGTAGTGAGATGGAAAAGAAAACATATGCAGGGAAAGCAAAAGAAGGCAAAGAGGGAGTAACAGAAAAGGAGGCAGAAGAAAATGGAGGTATGTGGTAAGGATTCAAATGAAAGAAGACAAAGAAATGGACAGGCATGAAGTGTGGGACAATTTAATAATATGGTTTAATAGTGACATTTTGTGACATTATATTTGAGACCGTTTTTTTCATTGGAAATTCTTACTGGA